>NC_092372.1:114410743-114547132 GCF_030028105.1 Mobula birostris
GAGGTTTGGAGACAGGCTTGGGATCTTGAGGCTTGAGGCTTGGAGACAGTCTTGGGGTCTTTAGGCTTGAGGCTTGGAGATAGGCTTGTTGTCTTGAGGCTTGAGGCTTGGAGAGAGGCTTGGGGTCTTGAGGATTGAGACTGCGAGACAGGATTGTGGTCTTGAGGCTTGAGGCTTGGAAACAGGCTTTGGGTCTTGAGGCTTGAGGGTTGGAGACAGTCTTGGGGTCTTGAGGCTTGAGGCTTGCAGACAGGCTGGGGTCTTGAGACCTGAGGCTTGGAGACAGGCTGGGGTCTTGCGGCTTGAGGCTTGGGGTCTTGAGGCTTAAGGCTTGGGGTCTTGAGGCTTGGAGACAGGCTTCGGTTCTTGAGGCTTGAGGCTTCGATACTGGCTTGGGGACTTGAGGCTTAAAAATAGGCTTGGGATATTGAGGCTTGAGGCCTGGAGACAGTGTTGGGGTCTTGAGGCTTGAGACTTGGAGACAGTCTTGCGGTGATGAAGCTTGAGGCTTGCAGATTGGCTGGGGTCTTGAGGCTTGAGGCTTGGGGACAGACTTGGGGACTTGAGGCTTAAAAATAGGCTTGGAATATTGAGGCTTGAGGCCTGGAGAGAGGCTGGGGTGTTGAGTCTTGAGGCTTGCAGACCTGCTGGGGTATTGAGGCTTTAGGCTTGGAGACAGGCTTGGGTCTTGAGGTTTGAGGGTTGGAGACAGGCCTGGGAACTTGAGGCTTGTGGCTTGTAGACAGGCTTAGAGTCTTGAGGCTTGGAGACAGGCTGTGCGCTTGAGGGTTGAGGCTTGGAGACAGGCTTGAAGCTTGGTGACAGGCTGTGTTCTTGAGGCTTGAGGCTTGGAGACAGGCTGTGTTCTTGAGGCTTGAGGCTTGGAGACAGGCTGTCTTCTTGCGGCTTGAGGCTTGGAGACAGGCTTGGGGACTTGAGGCTTGGAGACAGGCTGTGGTCTTGAGGCATGAGGCTTGGAGCTAGGCTTGGGGTCTTGAGGTTTGGAGATAGGGCTTGGGACCATTGAGGCTTGTGGTTTGGAGACAGGCTTGTAGTCGTCAGGCTTGAGGTTTGGAGACAGTCTTGTGGTCTTGAGGCTTGAGGCTTGCAGACAGGCTGGGGTATTGAGGCTTTAGGCTTGGAGACAGGCTGGGGTCTTGAGGTTTGAGGCTTGGAGACAGGCCTGGGATCTTGAGGCTTGTGGCTTGGAGACAGGCTTAGAGTCTTGAGGCTTGGAGACAGGCTGTGGTCTTGAGGCTTGAGACTTGGAGACAGGCTGGAGTCTTGAGGCTTGAGGCTTGGGGTCTTGAGGTTTGGAGACAGGCCTGGGATCTTGAGGCTTGAGGCTTGGAGACAGGCTTGGTGTCTTGAGGCTTGAGGCTTGGAGACAGGCTGTGGTGTTGGATACAGGCTTCGGGTCTTGAGGCTTGGAAATAGGCTTGGCTCTTGAGGCTTGAGGCTTGCAGACAGGCTTAGGGTCTTGAGGCTTGAGGCTTCGAGACAGGCTTGGGTTCTTGAGTCTTGAGGCCTGGAGTCTTGAGATTTGGAGACAGTCCTGGGATCTTGAGTGTGAGGCTTGGAGACAGGCTTGTTGTCTTGACGCTTGAGGCTTGGAGACAGGCTTGGGGTCTTGAGGCTTGAGACTGCGAGACAGGTTTGTGGTCTTGAGACTTGAGGGTTGGAGACAGGCTTTGGGTCTTGAGGCTTGAGGGTTGGAGACATGCTGTGGTCATGAGGCTTGAGGCTTGGGGTCCTGAGGTTTGGAGACAGGCCTGGGATCTTGAGGCTTGAGGCTTGGAGACAGTCTTGGGGTCTTTAGGCTTGAGGCTTGGAGATAGGCTTGTTGTCTTGAGGCTTGAGGCTTGGAGAGATGCTTGGGGTCTTGAGGCTTGAGACTACGAGACAGGATTGTGGTCTTGAGGCTTGAGGCTTGGAGACAGGCTTTGGGTCTTGAGGCTTGAGGGTTGGAGACAGTCTTGGGGTCTTGAGGCTTGAGGCTTGCAGACAGGCTGGGGTCTTGAGACCTGAGGCTTGGAGACAGGCTGGGGTCTTGCGGCTTGAGGCCTGGGGTCTTGAGGCTTAAGGCTTGGGTCTTTAGGCTTCGAGACAGGCTTGGTTCTTGAGGCTTGAGGCTTCGATACTGGCTTGGGGACTTGAGGCTTAAAAATAGGCTTGGGATATTGAGGCTTGAGGCCTGGAGACAGTGTTGGGGTCTTGAGGCTTGAGACTTGGAGACAGTCTTGCGGTGATGAAGCTTGAGGCTTGCAGATTGGCTGGGGTCTTGAGGCTTGAGGCTTGGAGACAGACTTGGGGACTTGAGGCTTAAAAATAGGCTTGGAATATTGAGGCTTGAGGCCTGGAGAGAGGCTGGGGTGTTGAGTCTTGAGGCTTGCAGACCTGCTGGGGTATTGAGGCTTTAGGCTTGGAGACAGGCTTGGGTCTTGAGGTTTGAGGGTTGGAGACAGGCCTGGGAACTTGAGGCTTGTGGCTTGTAGACAGGCTTAGAGTCTTGAGGCTTGGAGACAAGCTGTGCGCTTGAGGGTTGAGGCTTGGAGACAGGCTTGAAGCTTGGTGACAGGCTGTGTTCTTGAGGCTTGAGGCTTGGAGACAGGCTGTGTTCTTGAGGCTTGAGGCTTGGAGACAGGCTGTGTTCTTGCGGCTTGAGGCTTGGAGACAGGCTTGGGGACTTGAGGCTTGGAGACAGGCTGTGGTCTTGAGGCATGAGGCTTGGAGCTAGGCTTGGGGTCTTGAGGTTTGGAGATAGGCTTGGGATCTTGAGGCGTGAGGCTTGGAGACAGGCTAGGGGTCTTGAGGCTTGGAGACAGGCTTGGGTTCTTGAGGCTTGAGGCTTCGATACTGGCTTGGGGATTTGAGGCTTAAAAATAGGCTTGGGATATTGAGGCTTGAGGCCTGGAGACAGTGTTGGGGTCTTGAAGCTTGAGACTTGGAGACAGTCTTGCGGTGATGAAGCTTGAGGCTTGCAGATTGGCTGGGGTCTTGAGGCTTGAGGCTTTGAGACAGACTTGGGGACTTGAGGCTTAAAAATAGGCTTGGAATATTGAGGCTTGAGGCCTGGAGAGAGGCTGGGGTGTTGAGTCTTGAGGCTTGCAGACCTGCTGGGGTATTGAGGATTTAGGCTTCGAGACAGGCTGGGGTCTTGAGGTTTGAGGGTTGGAGACAGGCCTGGGATCTTGAGGCTTGTGGCTTGTAGACAGGCTTAGAGTCTTGAGGCTTGGAGACAGGCTGTGCGCTTGAGGGTTGAGGCTTGGAGACAGGCTTGAAGCTTGGTGACAGGCTGTGTTCTGGAGGCTTGAGGCTTGGAGACAGGCTGTGTTCTTGCGGCTTGAGGCTTGGAGACAGGCTTGGGGACTTGAGGCTTGGAGACAGGCTGTGGTCTTGAGGCCTGAGGCTTGGAGCTAGGCTTGGGGTCTTGAGGTTTGGAGATAGGCTTGGGACCATTGAGGCTTGCGGTTTGGAGACAGGCTTGTAGTCGTCAGGCTTGAGGTTTGGAGACAGTCTTGTGGTCTTGAGGCTTGAGGCTTGCAGACAGGCCTGGGATCTTGAGGCTTGTGGCTTGGAGACAGGCTTAGAGTCTTGAGGCTTGGAGACAGGCTGTGGTCTTGAGGGTTGAGGCTTGGAGACAGGCTTGAAGCTTGGTGACAGGCTGTGTTCTTGAGGTTTGAGGCTTGGAGACAGGCTGTGTTCTTGCGGCTTGAGGCTTGGAGAGAGACTTGAGGTCTTGAGGCTTGAGACTTCGAGACAGGCTTGAAGCTTGGTGACAGGCTGTGTTCTTGAGGCTTGAGGCTTGGAGACAGGCTGTGTTCTTGAGGCTTGAGGCTTGGAGACAGGCTGTGTTCTTGCGGCTTGAGGCTTGGAGACAGGCTTGGGGACTTGAGGCTTGGAGACAGGCTGTGGTCTTGAGGCCTGAGGCTTGGAGCTAGGCTTGGGGTCTTGAGGTTTGGAGATAGGCTTGGGACCATTGAGGCTTGCGGTTTGGAGACAGGCTTGAGGCTTGAGGCTTGGAAACAGGCTTTGGGTCTTGAGGCTTCGAGACAGGCTTGTGGCTTGCAGACAGGCTGGGGTCCTGAGGCTTGAGGCTTGGAGTCTTGAGGCTTGAGGTTTGGGGTCTTGAGGCTTGGAGAGAGGCCTGGGATCTAGAAGTTTGTGGCTTGGAGACAGGCTTGGGGTCTTGATGGTTTGAGACAGGCTGTGGTCTTGAGGCTTGAGACTTGGAGACAGGCTGGAGTCTTGAGGCTTGAGGCTTGGGGTCTTGAGGTTTGGAGACAGGCCTGGGATCTTGAGGCTTGAGGCTTGGAGACAGGCTTGGTGTCTTGAGGCTTGAGGCTTGGAGACAGGCTGTGGTGTTGGATACAGGCTTCGGGTCTTGAGGCTAGGAAATAGGCTTGGGCTCTTGAGGCTTGAGGCTTGCAGACAGGGTTAGGGTCTTGAGGCTTGAGGCTTTGAGACAGGCTTGGGTTCTTGAGTCTTGAGGCCTGGGGTCTTGAGATTTGGAGACAGTCCTGGGATCTTGAGGTGTGAGGCTTGGAGACAGGCTTGTTGTCTTGACGCTTGAGGCTTGGAGAGAGGCTTGGGGTCTTGAGGCTTGAGACTGCGAGACAGGATTGTGGTCTTGAGGCTTGAGGCTTGGAGGCTGGCTTTGGGTCTTGAGGCTTGAGGGTTGGAGACAGTCTTGCGGTCTTGAGGCTTGAGGCTTGCAGACAGGCTGGGGTCTTGAGACCTGAGGCTTGAAGACAGTCTGGGGTCTTGCGGCATGAGGCTTGGGGTCTTGAGGCTTGAGGCTTGAGGCTTGGGGTCTTGAGGCTTGGAGACAGGCCTGAGATCTAGAGGCTTGTGGCTTGGAGAGAGACTTGAGGTCTTGAGGCTTGAGACTTCGAGACAGGCTTGAAGCTTGGTGACAGGCTGTGTTCTTGAGGCTTGAGGCTTGGAGACAGGCTGTGTTCTTGAGGCTTGAGGCTTGGAGACAGGCTGTGTTCTTGCGGCTTGAGGCTTGGAGACAGGCTTGGGGACTTGAGGCTTGGAGACAGGCTGTGGTCTTGAGGCCTGAGGCTTGGAGCTAGGCTTGGGGTCTTGAGGTTTGGAGATAGGCTTGGGACCATTGAGGCTTGCGGTTTGGAGACAGGCTTGTAGTCGTCAGGCTTGAGGTTTGGAGACAGTCTTGTGGTCTTGAGGCTTGAGGCTTGCAGACAGGCTGGGGTATTGAGGCTTTAGGCTTGGAGACAGGCTGGGGTCTTGAGGTTTGAGGCTTGGAGACAGGCCTGGGATCTTGAGGCTTGTGGCTTGGAGACAGGCTTAGAGTCTTGAGGCTTGGAGACAGGCTGTGGTCTTGAGGGTTGAGGCTTGGAGACAGGCTTGAAGCTTAGTGACAGGCTGTGTTCTTGAGGTTTGAGGCTTGGAGACAGGCTTAGAGTCTTGAGGCTTGGAGACAGGCTGTGGTCTTGAGGGTTGAGGCTTGGAGACAGGCTTGAAGCTTAGTGACAGGCTGTGTTCTTGAGGTTTGAGGCTTGGAGACAGGCTGTGTTCTTGCGGCTTGAGGCTTGGAGAGAGACTTGAGGTCTTGAGGCTTGAGACTTCGAGACAGGCTTGAAGCTTGGTGACAGGCTGTGTTCTTGCGGCTTGAGGTTTGGAGACAGTCTTGTGGTCTTGAGGCTTGAGGCTTGCAGACAGGCTGGGGTATTGAGGCTTTAGGCTTGGAGACAGGCTGGGGTCTTGAGGTTTGAGGCTTGGAGACAGGCCTGGGATCTTGAGGCTTGTGGCTTGGAGACAGGCTTAGAGTCTTGAGGCTTGGAGACAGGCTGTGGTCTTGAGGGTTGAGGCTTGGAGACAGGCTTGAAGCTTGGTGACAGGCTGTGTTCTTGAGGTTTGAGGCTTGGAGACAGGCTGTGTTCTTGCGGCTTGAGGCTTGGAGAGAGACTTGAGGTCTTGAGGCTTGAGACTTCGAGACAGGCTTGAAGCTTGGTGACAGGCTGTGTTCTTGCGGCTTGAGGTTTGGAGACAGTCTTGTGGTCTTGAGGCTTGAGGCTTGCAGACAGGCTGGGGTACTGAGGCTTTAGGCTTGGAGACAGGCTGGGGTCCTGAGGTTTGAGGCTTGGAGACAGGCCTGGGATCTTGAGGCTTGTGGCTTGGAGACAGGCTGTGGTATTGAGGGTTGAGGCTTGGAGACAGGCTTGAAGCTTGGTGACAGGCTGTGTTCTTTAGGTTTGAGGCTTGGAGACAGGATGTGTTCTTTGGCTTGAGGCTTGGAGAGAGACTTGAGGTCTTGAGGCTTGAGACTTCGAGACAGGCTTGTGGTCTTGAGGCTTGGGGTCTTCAGGTTTGGAGACAGGCCTAAGGCTTGAGGCTTGGAAATGGGCTTTGGGTCTTGAGGCTTCGAGACAGGCTTGTGGCTTGCAGACAGGCTGGGGTCCTGAGGCTTGAGGCTTGGAGTCTTCAGGCTTGAGGTTTGGGGTCTTGAGGCTTGGAGAGAGGCCTGGGATCTAGAGGTTTGTGGCTTGGAGACAGGCTTGGGGTCTTGATGGTTTGAGACAGGCTGTGGTCTTGAGGCTTGAGACTTGGAGACAGGCTGGAGTCTTGAGGCTTGAGGCTTGGGGTCTTGAGGTTTGGAGACAGGCCTGGGATCTTGAGGCTTGAGGCTTGGAGACAGGCTTGGTGTCTTGAGGCTTGAGGCTTGGAGACAGGCTGTGGTGTTGGATACAGGCTTCGGGTCTTGAGGCTTGGAAATAGGCTTGGGCTCTGGAGGCTTGAGGCTTGCAGACAGGCTTAGGGTCTTGAGGCTTGAGGCTTCGAGACAGGCTTGGGTTCTTGAGTCTTGAGGCCTGGGGTCTTGAGATTTGGAGACAGTCCTGGGATCTTGAGGTGTGAGGCTTGGAGACAGGCTTGTTGTCTTGACGCTTGAGGCTTGGAGAGAGGCTTGGGGTCTTGAGGCTTGAGACTGCGAGACAGGATTGTGGTCTTGAGGCTTGAGGCTTGGAGACAGGCTTTGGGTCTTGAGGCTTGAGGGTTGGAGACAGTCTTGGGGTCTTGAGGCTTGAGGCTTGCAGACAGGCTGGGGTCTTGAGACCTGAGGCTTGAAGACAGGCTGGGGTCTTGCGGCATGAGGCCTGGGGTCTTGAGGCTTGAGGCTTGGAGTCTTGAGGCTTGGAGACAGGCCTGAGATCTAGAGGCTTGTGGCTTGGAAACAGGCTTGGGGTCTTGAGGGTTGGAGACAGGCTGTGGTCTTGAGCCTTGAGGCTTGGAGACAGGCTGGGGTCTTTAGGCTTGAGGCTTGGAGACAGGCTGTGGTGCTGGAGACAGGCTTGGGGTCTTGAGGCTTGGAAATAGGATTGGGATATTGAGGCTTGAGGCTTGGAGACAGGCGGGGTTTTGAGGCCTGAGGCTTGGAGACAGGCTTGGGCTTTTGAGGCTTGAGGGTTGCAGACAGGCTTAGGGTCTTGAGGCTTCAGGCTTCAAGACAGGCTTGGGGTCTTGAGGCTTGAGGCTTGGGGTCTTGAGATTTGGAGACATTCCTGGGATCTTGAGGCGTGAGGCTTGGAGACAGGCTTGGGGTCTTGAGGCTTGGAGACAGGCTTGGGTTCTTGAGGCTTGAGGCTTCGATACTGGCTTGGGGACTTGAGGCTTTAAAATAGGCTTGGGATATTGAGGCTTGAGGCCTGGAGACAGTGTTGGGGTCTTGAGGCTTGAGACTTGGAGACAGTCTTGCGGTGATGAAGCTTGAGGCTTGCAGATTGGCTGGGGTCTTGAGGCTTGAGGCTTGGAGACAGACTTGGGGACTTGAGGCTTAAAAATAGGCTTGGAATATTGAGGCTTGAGGCCTGGAGAGAGGCTGGGGTGTTGAGTCTTGAGGCTTGCAGACCTGCTGGGGTATTGAGGCTTTAGGCTTGGGGACAGGCTGGGGTCTTGAGGTTTGAGGGTTGGAGACAGGCCTGGGATCTTGAGGCTTGTGGCTTGTAGACAGGCTTAGAGTCTTGAAGCTTGGAGACAGGCTGCGCGCTTGAGGGATGAGGCTTGGAGACAGGCTTGAGGCTTGGAGACAGGCTGTGTTCTTGCAGCTTGAGGCTTGGAGACAGGATTGGGGACTTGAGGCTTGGAGACAGGCTGTGGTCTTGAGGCCTGAGGCTTGGAGCTAGGCTTGGGGTCTTGAGGATTGGAGATAGGCTTGGGACCATTGAGGCTTGCGGTTTGGAGACAGGCTTGTAGTCGTCAGGCTTGAGGTTTGGAGACAGTCTTGTGGTCTTGAGGCTTGAGGCTTGCAGACAGGCTGGGGTATTGAGGCTTTAGGCTTGGAGACAGGCTGGGGTCTTGAGGTTTGAGGCTTGGAGACAGGCCTGGGATCTTGAGGCTTGTGGCTTGGGGACAGGCTTAGAGTCTTGAGGCTTGGAGACAGGCTGTGGTCTTGAGGGTTGAGGCTTGGAGACAGGCTTGAAGCTTGGTGACAGGCTGTGTTCTTGAGGTTTGAGGCTTGGAGACAGGCTGTGTTCTTTGGCTTAAGGCTTGGAGAGAGACTTGAGGTCTTGAGGCTTGAGACTTCGAGACAGGCTTGTGGTCTTGAGGCTTGAGGCTTGGGGTCTTCAGGTTTGGAGACAGGCCTAAGGCTTGAGGCTTGGAAACAGGCTTTGGGTCTTGAGGCATCGAGACAGGCTTGTGGCTTGCAGACAGGCTGGGGTCCTGAGGCTTGAGGCTTGGAGTCTTGAGGCTTGAGGTTTGGGGTCTTGAGGATTGGAGAGAGGCCTGGGATCTAGAGGTTTGTGGCTTGGAGACAGGCTTGGGGTCTTGATGGTTTGAGACAGGCTGTGGTCTTGAGGCTTGAGACTTGGAGACAGGCAGGAGTCTTGAGGCTTGAGGCTTGGGGTCTTGAGATTTGGAGACAGGCCTGGGATCTTGAGGCTTGAGGCTTGGAGACAGGCTTGGTGTCTTGAGGCTTGAGGCTTGGAGACAGGCTGTGGTGTTGGATACAGGCTTCGGGTCTTGAGGCTTGGAAATAGGCTTGGGCTCTTGAGGCTTGAGGCTTGCAGACAGGCTTAGGGTCTTGAGGCTTGAGGCTTTGAGACAGGCTTGGGTTCTTGAGTCTTGAGGCCTGGGGTCTTGAGATTTGGAGACAGTCCTGGGATCTTGAGGTGTGAGGCTTGGAGACAGGCTTGTTGTCTTGACGCTTGAGGCTTGGAGAGAGGCTTGGGGTCTTGAGGCTTGAGACTGCGAGACAGGATTGTGGTCTTGAGGCTTGAGGCTTGGAGGCTGGCTTTGGGTCTTGAGGCTTGAGGGTTGGAGACAGTCTTGCGGTCTTGAGGCTTGAGGCTTGCAGACAGGCTGGGGTCTTGAGACCTGAGGCTTGAAGACAGTCTGGGGTCTTGCGGCATGAGGCTTGGGGTCTTGAGGCTTGAGGCTTGAGGCTTGGGGTCTTGAGGCTTGGAGACAGGCCTGAGATCTAGAGGCTTGTGGCTTGGAGAGAGACTTGAGGTCTTGAGGCTTGAGACTTCGAGACAGGCTTGAAGCTTGGTGACAGGCTGTGTTCTTGAGGCTTGAGGCTTGGAGACAGGCTGTGTTCTTGAGGCTTGAGGCTTGGAGACAGGCTGTGTTCTTGCGGCTTGAGGCTTGGAGACAGGCTTGGGGACTTGAGGCTTGGAGACAGGCTGTGGTCTTGAGGCCTGAGGCTTGGAGCTAGGCTTGGGGTCTTGAGGTTTGGAGATAGGCTTGGGACCATTGAGGCTTGCGGTTTGGAGACAGGCTTGTAGTCGTCAGGCTTGAGGTTTGGAGACAGTCTTGTGTTCTTGAGGCTTGAGGCTTGCAGACAGGCTGGGGTATTGAGGCTTTAGGCTTGGAGACAGGCTGGGGTCTTGAGGTTTGAGGCTTGGAGACAGGCCTGGGATCTTGAGGCTTGTGGCTTGGAGACAGGCTTAGAGTCTTGAGGCTTGGAGACAGGCTGTGGTCTTGCGGCTTGAGGCTTGGAGAGAGACTTGAGGTCTTGAGGCTTGAGACTTCGAGACAGGCTTGTGGTCTTGAGGGTTGAGGCTTGGGGTCTTGAGGTTTGGAGACAGGCCTGAGGCTTGAGGCTTGGAAACAGGCTTTGGGTCTTGAGGCTTCGAGACAGGCTTGTGGCTTGCAGACAGGCTGGGGTCCTGAGGCTTGAGGCTTGGAGTCTTGAGGCTTGAGGTTTGGGGTCTTGAGGCTTGGAGAGAGGCCTGGGATCTAGAAGTTTGTGGCTTGGAGACAGGCTTGGGGTATTGATGGTTTGAGACAGGCTGTGGTCTTGAGGCTTGAGACTTGGAGACAGGCTGGAGTCTTGAGGCTTGAGGCTTGGGGTCTTGAGGTTTGGAGACAGGCCTGGGATCTTGAGGCTTGAGGCTTGGAGACAGGCTTGGGTTCTTGAGGCTTGAAGCTTCGATACTGGCTTGGGGACTTGAGGCTTAAAAATAGGCTTGGGATATTGAGGCTTGAGGCCTGGAGACAGTGTTGGGGTCTTGAGGCTTGAGACTTGGAGACAGTCTTGCGGTGATGAAGCTTGAGGCTTGCAGATTGGCTGGGGTCTTGAGGCTTGAGGCTTGGAGACAGACTTGGGGACTTGAGGCTTAAAAATAGGCTTGGAATATTGAGGCTTGAGGCCTGGAGAGAGGCTGGGGTGTTGAGTCTTGAGGCTTGCAGACCTGCTGGGGTATTGAGGCTTTAGGGTTGGAGACAGGCTGGGGTCTTGAGGTTTGAGGGTTGGAGACAGGCCTGGGATCTTGAGGCTTGTGGCTTGTAGACAGGCTTAGAGCCTTGAGGCTTGGAGACAGGCTGCGCGCTTGAGGGTTGAGGCTTGGAGACAGGCTTGAAGCTTGGTGACAGGCTGTGTTCTTGAGGCTTGAAGCTTGGAGACAGGCTGTGTTCTTACGGCTTGAGGCTTGGAGACAGGCTTGGGGACTTGAGGCTTGGAGACAGGCTGTGGTCTTGAGGCCTGAGGCTTGGAGCTAGGCTTGGGGTCTTGAGGTTTGGAGATAGGCTTGGGACCATTGAGGCTTGCGGTTTGGAGACAGGCTTGTAGTCGTCAGGCTTGAGGTTTGGAGACAGTCTTGTGGTCTTGAGGCTTGAGGCTTGCAGACAGGCTGGGGTATTGAGGCTTTAGGCTTGGAGACAGGCTGGGGTCTTGAGGTTTGAGGCTTGGAGACAGGCCTGGGATCTTGAGGCTTGTGGCTTGGAGACAGGCTTAGAGTCTTGAGGCTTGGAGACAGGCTGTGGTCTTGAGGGTTGAGGCTTGGAGACAGGCTTGAAGCTTGGTGACAGGCTGTGTTCTTGAGGTTTGAGGCTTGGAGACAGGCTGTGTTCTTGCGGCTTGAGGCTTGGAGAGAGACTTGAGGTCTTGAGGCTTGAGACTTCGAGACAGGCTTGAAGCTTGGTGACAGGCTGTGTTCTTGCGGCTTGAGGTTTGGAGACAGTCTTGTGGTCTTGAGGCTTGAGGCTTGCAGACAGGCTGGGGTACTGAGGCTTTAGGCTTGGAGACAGGCTGGGGTCCTGAGGTTTGAGGCTTGGAGACAGGCCTGGGATCTTGAGGCTTGTGGCTTGGAGACAGGCTGTGGTATTGAGGGTTGAGGCTTGGAGACAGGCTTGAAGCTTGGTGACAGGCTGTGTTCTTTAGGTTTGAGGCTTGGAGACAGGATGTGTTCTTTGGCTTGAGGCTTGGAGAGAGACTTGAGGTCTTGAGGCTTGAGACTTCGAGACAGGCTTGTGGTCTTGAGGCTTGGGGTCTTCAGGTTTGGAGACAGGCCTAAGGCTTGAGGCTTGGAAATGGGCTTTGGGTCTTGAGGCTTCGAGACAGGCTTGTGGCTTGCAGACAGGCTGGGGTCCTGAGGCTTGAGGCTTGGAGTCTTCAGGCTTGAGGTTTGGGGTCTTGAGGCTTGGAGAGAGGCCTGGGATCTAGAGGTTTGTGGCTTGGAGACAGGCTTGGGGTCTTGATGGTTTGAGACAGGCTGTGGTCTTGAGGCTTGAGACTTGGAGACAGGCTGGAGTCTTGAGGCTTGAGGCTTGGGGTCTTGAGGTTTGGAGACAGGCCTGGGATCTTGAGGCTTGAGGCTTGGAGACAGGCTTGGTGTCTTGAGGCTTGAGGCTTGGAGACAGGCTGTGGTGTTGGATACAGGCTTCGGGTCTTGAGGCTTGGAAATAGGCTTGGGCTCTGGAGGCTTGAGGCTTGCAGACAGGCTTAGGGTCTTGAGGCTTGAGGCTTCGAGACAGGCTTGGGTTCTTGAGTCTTGAGGCCTGGGGTCTTGAGATTTGGAGACAGTCCTGGGATCTTGAGGTGTGAGGCTTGGAGACAGGCTTGTTGTCTTGACGCTTGAGGCTTGGAGAGAGGCTTGGGGTCTTGAGGCTTGAGACTGCGAGACAGGATTGTGGTCTTGAGGCTTGAGGCTTGGAGACAGGCTTTGGGTCTTGAGGCTTGAGGGTTGGAGACAGTCTTGGGGTCTTGAGGCTTGAGGCTTGCAGACAGGCTGGGGTCTTGAGACCTGAGGCTTGAAGACAGGCTGGGGTCTTGCGGCATGAGGCTTGGGGTCTTGAGGCTTGAGGCTTGGAGTCTTGAGGCTTGGAGACAGGCCTGAGATCTAGAGGCTTGTGGCTTGGAAACAGGCTTGGGGTCTTGAGGGTTGGAGACAGGCTGTGGTCTTGAGCCTTGAGGCTTGGAGACAGGCTGGGGTCTTTAGGCTTGAGGCTTGGAGACAGGCTGTGGTGCTGGAGACAGGCTTGGGGTCTTGAGGCTTGGAAATAGGATTGGGATATTGAGGCTTGAGGCTTGGAGACAGGCGGGGTTTTGAGGCCTGAGGCTTGGAGACAGGCTTGGGCTTTTGAGACTTGAGGGTTGCAGACAGGCTTAGGGTCTTGAGGCTTCAGGCTTCAAGACAGGCTTGGGGTCTTGAGGCTTGAGGCTTGGGGTCTTGAGATTTGGAGACATTCCTGGGATCTTGAGGCGTGAGGCTTGGAGACAGGCTTGGGGTCTTGAGGCTTGGAGACAGGCTTGGGTTCTTGAGGCTTGAGGCTTCGATACTGGCTTGGGGACTTGAGGCTTTAAAATAGGGTTGGGATATTGAGGCTTGAGGCCTGGAGACAGTGTTGGGGTCTTGAGGCTTGAGACTTGGAGACAGTCTTGCGGTGATGAAGCTTGAGGCTTGCAGATTGGCTGGGGTCTTGAGGCTTGAGGCTTGGAGACAGACTTGGGGACTTGAGGCTTAAAAATAGGCTTGGAATATTGAGGCTTGAGGCCTGGAGAGAGGCTGGGGTGTTGAGTCTTGAGGCTTGCAGACCTGCTGGGGTATTGAGGCTTTAGGCTTGGGGACAGGGTGGGGTCTTGAGGTTTGAGGGTTGGAGACAGGCCTGGGATCTTGAGGCTTGTGGCTTGTAGACAGGCTTAGAGTCTTGAGGCTTGGAGACAGGCTGCGCGCTTGAGGGATGAGGCTTGGAGACAGGCTTGAAGCTTGGTGACAGGCTGTGTTCTTGAGGCTTGAGGCTTGGAGACAGGCTGTGTTCTTGCGGCTTGAGGCTTGGAGACAGGCTTGGGGACTTGAGGCTTGGAGACAGGCTGTGGTCTTGAGGCCTGAGGCTTGGAGCTAGGCTTGGGGTCTTGAGGATTGGAGATAGGCTTGGGACCATTGAGGCTTGCGGTTTGGAGACAGGCTTGTAGTCGTCAGGCTTGAGGTTTGGAGACAGTCTTGTGGTCTTGAGGCTTGAGGCTTGCAGACAGGCTGGGGTATTGAGGCTTTAGGCTTGGAGACAGGCTGGGGTCTTGAGGTTTGAGGCTTGGAGACAGGCCTGGGATCTTGAGGCTTGTGGCTTGGAGACAGGCTTAGAGTCTTGAGGCTTGGAGACAGGCTGTGGTCTTGAGGGTTGAGGCTTGGAGACAGGCTTGAAGCTTGGTGACAGGCTGTGTTCTTGAGGTTTGAGGCTTGAAGACAGGCTGTGTTCTTGCGGCTTGAGGCTTGGAGAGAGACTTGAGGTCTTGAGGCTTGAGACTTCGAGACAGGCTTGAAGCTTGGTGACAGGCTGTGTTCTTGAGGCTTGAGGCTTGGAGACAGGCTGTGTTCTTGAGGCTTGAGGCTTGGAGACAGGCTGTGTTCTTGCAGCTTGAGGCTTGGAGACAGGATTGGGGACTTGAGGCTTGGAGACAGGCTGTGGTCTTGAGGCCTGAGGCTTGGAGCTAGGCTTGGGGTCTTGAGGTTTGGAGATAGGCTTGGGACCATTGAGGCTTGCGGTTTGGAGACAGGCTTGTAGTCGTCAGGCTTGAGGTTTGGAGACAGTCTTGTGGTCTTGAGGCTTGAGGCTTGCAGACAGGCTGGGGTATTGAGGCTTTAGGCTTGGAGACAGGCTGGGGTCTTGAGGTTTGAGGCTTGGAGACAGGCCTGGGATCTTGAGGCTTGTGGCTTGGGGACAGGCTTAGAGTCTTGAGGCTTGGAGACAGGCTGTGGTCTTGAGGGTTGAGGCTTGGAGACAGGCTTGAAGCTTGGTGACAGGCTGTGTTCTTGAGGTTTGAGGCTTGGAGACAGGCTGTGTTCTTTGGCTTAAGGCTTGGAGAGAGACTTGAGGTCTTGAGGCTTGAGACTTCGAGACAGGCTTGTGGTCTTGAGGCTTGAGGCTTGGGGTCTTCAGGTTTGGAGACAGGCCTAAGGCTTGAGGCTTGGAAACAGGCTTTGGGTCTTGAGGCATCGAGACAGGCTTGTGGCTTGCAGACAGGCTGGGGTCCTGAGGCTTGAGGCTTGGAGTCTTGAGGCTTGAGGTTTGGGGTCTTGAGGATTGGAGAGAGGCCTGGGATCTAGAGGTTTGTGGCTTGGAGACAGGCTTGGGGTCTTGATGGTTTGAGACAGGCTGTGGTCTTGAGGCTTGAGACTTGGAGACAGGCAGGAGTCTTGAGGCTTGAGGCTTGGGGTCTTGAGGTTTGGAGACAGGCCTGGGATCTTGAGGCTTGAGGCTTGGAGACAGGCTTGGTGTCTTGAGGCTTGAGGCTTGGAGACAGGCTGTGGTGTTGGATACAGGCTTCGGGTCTTGAGGCTTGGAAATAGGCTTGGACTCTTGAGGCTTGAGGCTTGCAGACAGACTTAGGGTCTTGAGGCTTGAGGCTTCGAGACAGGCTTGGGTTCTTGAGTCTTGAGGCCTGGGGTCTTGAGATTTGGAGACAGTCCTGGGATCTTGAGGTGTGAGGCTTGGAGACAAGCTTGTTGTCTTGACGCTTGAGGCTTGGAGACAGGCTTGGGGTCTTGAGGCTTGAGACTGCGAGACAGGTTTGTGGTCTTGAGGCTTGAGGGTTGGAGACAGGCTTTGGGTCTTGAGGCTTGAGGTTTGGAGACAGGCTGGGGTCATGAGGCTTGAGGGTTGGGGTCCTGAGGTTTGGAGACAGGCCTGGGATCTTGAGGCTTGAGGCTTGGAGACAGTCTTTGGGTCTTTAGGCTTGAGGCTTGGAGATAGGCTTGTTGTCTTGAGGCTTGAGGCTTGGAGAGAGGCTTGGGGTCTTGAGGCTTGAGACTACGAGACAGGATTGTGGTCTTGAGGCTTGAGGCTTGGAGACAGGCTTTGGGTCTTGAGGCTTGAGGGTTGGAGACAGTCTTGGGGTCTTGAGGCTTGAGGCTTGCAGACAGGCTGGGGTCTTGAGACCTGAGGCTTGGAGACAGGCTGGGGTCTTGCGGCTTGAGGCTTGGGGTCTTGAGGCTTAAGGCTTGGGGTCTTGAGGCTTCTAGACAGGCCTGGGTGCTTGAGGCTTGGAGACAGGCTTGTGTTCTTGACGCTTGAGGCTTGGAGACAGGCATTTTGTCTTGAGGCTTGAGGCTTGGAGAGAGGCTTGGGGTCTTGAGGCTTGACACTGTGAGACAGGCTTGTGGTCATGAGGCTTGAGGCTTGAGGATTGGAGACAGTCTTGGGGTCTTGAGGCTTGAGGCTTGCAAACAGGCTGGGGTCTTGACACTTGAGGCTTGCAAATAGGCTGGGGTCTTGCGGCTTCAGGCTTGGGGTCTTGAGGCTTGAGGCTTGGGGTTTTGAGTCTTGGAGACAGGCCTGAGATCTAGAGGCTTGTGGCTTGGAAACAGGCTTGGGGTCTTTAGGGTTGGAGACACGCTGTGCTCTTGAGGCTTGAGGCTTGGAGACAGGCTGGGGTCTTGAGGCTTGAGGCTTGGGGTCTTGAGGTTTGGAGACAGGCCTGTGGTCTTGAGGCTTGAGACTTGGAGACAGTCTTGCGGTGATGAAGCTTGAGGCTTGCAGATTGGCTGGGGTCTTGAGGCTTGAGGCTTGGAGACAGACTTGGGGACTTGAGGCTTAAAAATAGGCTTGGAATATTGAGGCTTGAGGCCTGGAGAGAGGCTGGGGTGTTGAGTCTTGAGGCTTGCAGACCTGCTGGGGTATTGAGGATTTAGGCTTGGAGACAGTCTGGGGTCTTGAGGCCTGAGGCTTGGAGCTAGGCTTGGGGTCTTGAGGTTTGGAGATAGGCTTGGGACCATTGAGGCTTGCGGTTTGGAGACAGGCTTGTAGTCGTCAGGCTTGAGGTTTGGAGACAGTCTTGTGGTCTTGAGGCTTGAGGCTTGCAGACAGGCTGGGGTATTGAGGCTTTAGGCTTGGAGACAGGCTGGGGTCTTGAGGTTTGAGGCTTGGAGACAGGCCTGGGATCTTGAGGCTTGTGGCTTGTAGACAGGCTTAGAGTCTTGAGGCTTGGAGACAGGCTGTGCGCTTGAGCGTTGAGGCTTGGAGACAGGCTTGAAGCTTGGTGACAGGCTGTGTTCTTGAGGCTTGAGGCTTGGAGACAGGCTGTGTTCTTGAGGCTTGAGGCTTGGAGAAAGGCTGTGTTCTTGCGGCTTGAGGCTTGGAGACAGGCTTGGGGACTTGAGGCTTGGAGACAGGCTGTGGTCTTGAGGCCTGAGGCTTGGAGCTAGGCTTGGGGTCTTGAGGTTTGGAGATAGGCTTGGGACCATTGAGGCTTGTGGTTCGGAGACAGGCTTGTAGTCGTCAGGTTTGAGGCTTGCAGACAGGCTGGGGTATTGAGGCTTGAGGCTTGGAGACAGGCTGTGTTCTTGCGGCTTGAGGCTTGGAGACAGGCTTGGGGACTTGAGGCTTGGAGACAGGCTGTGGTCTTGAGGCCTGAGGCTTGGAGCTAGGCTTGGGGTCTTGAGGTTTGGAGATAGGCTTGGGCCCATTGAGGCTTGCGGTTTCGAGACAGGCTTGTAGTCGTCAGGCTTGAGTTTTGGAGACAGTCTTGTGGTCTTGAGGCTTGAGGCTTGCAGACAGGCTGGGGTATTGAGGCTTTAGGCTTGGAGACAGGCTGGGGTCTTGAGGTTTGAGGCTTGGAGACAGGCCTGGGATCTTGAGGCTTGTGGCTTGGAGACAGGCTTAGAGTCTTGAGGCTTGGAGACAGGCTGTGGTCTTGAGGGTTGAGGCTTGGAGACAGGCTTGAAGCTTGGTGACAGGCTGTGTTCTTGAGGTTTGAGGCTTGGAGACAGGATGTGTTCTTTGGCTTGAGGCTTGGAGAGAGACTTGAGGTCTTGAGGCTTGAGACTTCGAGACAGGCTTGTGGTCTTGAGGCTTGAGGCTTTGGGTCTTGAGGTTTGGAGACAGGCCTGAGGCTTGAGGCTTGGAAACAGGCTTTGGGTCTTGAGGCTTCGAGACAGGCTTGTGGCTTGCAGACAGGCTGGGGTCCTGAGGCTTGAGGCTTGGAGTCTTGAGGCTTGAGGTTTGGGGTCTTGAGGCTTGGAGAGAGGCCTGGGATCTAGAGGTTTGTGGCTTGGAGACAGGCTTCGGGTCTTGATGGTTTGAGACAGGCTGGAGTCTTGAGGCTTGAGGCTTGGGGTCTTGAGGTTTGGAGACAGGCCTGGGATCTTGAGGCTTGAGGCTTGGAGACAGGCTTGGTGTCTTGAGGCTTGAGGCTTGGAGACAGGCTGTGGTGTTGGATACAGGCTTCGGGTCTTGAGGCTTGGAAATAGGCTTGGGCTCTTGAGGCTTGAGGCTTGCAGACAGGATTAGGGTCTTGAGGCTTGAGGCTTCGAGACAGGCTTGGGTTCTTGAGTCTTGAGGCCTGGTGTCTTGAGATTTGGAGACAGTCCTGGGATCTTGAGGTGTGAGGCTTGGAGACAGGCTTGTTGTCTTGACGCTTGAGGCTTGGAGACAGGCTTGGGGTCTTGAGGCTTGAGACTGCGAGACAGGTTTGTGGTCTTGAGGCTTGAGGGTTGGAGACAGGCTGGGGTCATGAGGCTGGAGGCTTGGGGTCCTGAGGTTTGGAGACAGGCCTGGGATCTTGAGGCTTGAGGATTGGAGACAGTCTTGGGGTCTTTAGGCTTGAGGCTTGGAGATAGGCTTGTTGTCTTGAGGCTTGAGGCTTGGAGAGAGGCTTGGGTTCTTGAGGCTTGAGACTGCGAGACAGGATTGTGGTCTTGAGGCTTGAGGCTTGGAGACAGGCTTTGGGTCTTGAGGCTTGAGGGTTGGAGACAGTCTTGGGGTCTTGAGGCTTGAGGCTTGCAGACAGGCTGGGGTCTTGAGACCTGAGGCTTGGAGACAGGCTGGGGTCTTGAGGCTTGAGGCCTGGGGTCTTGAGGCTTAAGGCTTGGGGTCTTTAGGCTTCGAGACAGGCTTGGGTTCTTGAGGCTTGAGGCTTCGATACTGGCTTGGGGACTTGAGGCTTAAAAATAGGCTTGGGATATTGAGGCTTGAGGCCTGGAGACAGTGTTGGGGTCTTGAGGCTTGATACTTGGAGACAGTCTTGCGGTGATGAAGCTTGAGGCTTGCAGATTGGCTGGGGTCTTGAGGCTTGAGGCTTGGAGACAGACTTGGGGACTTGAGGCTTAAAAATAGGCTTGGAATATTGAGGCTTGAGGCCTGGAGAGAGGCTGGGGTGTTGAGTCTTGAGGCTTGCAGACCTGCTGGGGTATTGAGGCTTTAGGCTTGGAGACAGGCTTGGGTCTTGAGGTTTGAGGGTTGGAGACAGGCCTGGGAACTTGAGGCTTGTGGCTTGTAGACAGGCTTAGAGTCTTGAGGCTTGGAGACAAGCTGTGCGCTTGAGGGTTGAGGCTTGGAGACAGGCTTGAAGCTTGGTGACAGGCTGTGTTCTTGAGGCTTGAGGCTTGGAGACAGGCTGTGTTCTTGAGGCTTGAGGCTTGGAGACAGGCTGTGTTCTTGCGGCTTGAGGCTTGGAGACAGGCTTGGGGACTTGAGGCTTGGAGACAGGCTGTGGTCTTGAGGCATGAGGCTTGGAGCTAGGCTTGGGGTCTTGAGGTTTGGAGATAGGCTTGGGATCTTGAGGCGTGAGGCTTGGAGACAGGCTAGGGGTTTTGAGGCTTGGAGACAGGCTTGGGTTCTTGAGGCTTGAGGCTTCGATACTGGCTTGGGGATTTGAGGCTTAAAAATAGGCTTGGGATATTGAGGTTTGAGGCCTGGAGACAGTGTTGGGGTCTTGAAGCTTGAGACTTGGAGACAGTCTTGCGGTGATGAAGCTTGAGGCTTGCAGATTGGCTGGGGTCTTGAGGCTTGAGGCTTTGAGACAGACATGGGGACTTGAGGCTTAAAAATAGGCTTGGAATATTGAGGCTTGAGGCCTGGAGAGAGGCTGGGGTGTTGAGTCTTGAGGCTTGCAGACCTGCTGGGGTATTGAGGCTTTAGGCTTGGAGACAGGCTGGGGTCTTGAGGTTTGAGGGTTGGAGACAGGCCTGGGATCTTGAGGCTTGTGGCTTGTAGACAGGCTTAGAGTCTTGAGGCTTGGAGACAGGCTGTGCGCTTGAGGGTTGAGGCTTGGAGACAGGCTTGAAGCTTGGTGACAGGCTGTGTTCTGGAGGCTTGAGGCTTGGAGACAGGCTGTGTTCTTGCGGCTTGAGGCTTGGAGACAGGCTTGGGGACTTGAGGCTTGGAGACAGGCTGTGGTCTTGAGGCCTGAGGCTTGGAGCTAGGCTTGGGGTCTTGAGGTTTGGAGATAGGCTTGGGACCATTGAGGCTTGCGGTTTGGAGACAGGCTTGTAGTCGTCAGGCTTGAGGTTTGGAGACAGTCTTGTGGTCTTGAGGCTTGAGGCTTGCAGACAGGCTGTGTTCTTGCGGCTTGAGGCTTGGAGACAGGCTTGGGGACTTGAGGCTTGGAGACAGGCTGTGGTCTTGAGGCATGAGGCTTGGAGCTAGGCTTGGGGTCTTGAGGTTTGGAGATAGGCTTGGGATCTTGAGGCGTGAGGCTTGGAGACAGGCTAGGGGTTTTGAGGCTTGGAGACAGGCTTGGGTTCTTGAGGCTTGAGGCTTCGATACTGGCTTGGGGATTTGAGGCTTAAAAATAGGCTTGGGATATTGAGGCTTGAGGCCTGGAGACAGTGTTGGGGTCTTGAAGCTTGAGACTTGGAGACAGTCTTGCGGTGATGAAGCTTGAGGCTTGCAGATTGGCTGGGGTCTTGAGGCTTGAGGCTTTGAGACAGACTTGGGGACTTGAGGCTTAAAAATAGGCTTGGAATATTGAGGCTTGAGGCCTGGAGAGAGGCTGGGGTGTTGAGTCTTGAGGCTTGCAGACCTGCTGGGGTATTGAGGCTTTAGGCTTGGAGACAGGCTGGGGTCTTGAGGTTTGAGGGTTGGAGACAGGCCTGGGATCTTGAGGCTTGTGGCTTGTAGACAGGCTTAGAGTCTTGAGGCTTGGAGACAGGCTGTGCGCTTGAGGGTTGAGGCTTGGAGACAGGCTTGAAGCTTGGTGACAGGCTGTGTTCTGGAGGCTTGAGGCTTGGAGACAGGCTGTGTTCTTGCGGCTTGAGGCTTGGAGACAGGCTTGGGGACTTGAGGCTTGGAGACAGGCTGTGGTCTTGAGGCCTGAGGCTTGGAGCTAGGCTTGGGGTCTTGAGGTTTGGAGATAGGCTTGGGACCATTGAGGCTTGCGGTTTGGAGACAGGCTTGTAGTCGTCAGGCTTGAGGTTTGGAGACAGTCTTGTGGTCTTGAGGCTTGAGGCTTGCAGACAGGCTGGGGTATTGAGGCTTTAGGCTTGGAGACAGGCTGGGGTCTTGAGGTTTGAGGCTTGGAGACAGGCTGTGGTCTTGAGGGTTGTGGCTTGGAGACAGGCTTGAAGCTTGGTGACAGGCTGTGTTCTTGAGGTTTGAGGCTTGGAGACAGGCTGTGTTCTTGCGGCTTGAGGCTTGGAGAGAGACTTGAGGTCTTGAGGCTTGAGACTTCGAGACAGGCTTGAAGCTTGGTGACAGGCTGTGTTCTTGAGGCTTGAGGCTTGGAGACAGGCTGTGTTCTTGAGGCTTGAGGCTTGGAGACAGGCTGTGTTCTTGCGGCTTGAGGCTTGGAGACAGGCTTGGGGACTTGAGGCTTGGAGACAGGCTGTGGTCTTGAGGCCTGAGGCTTGGAGCTAGGCTTGGGGTCTTGAGGTTTGGAGATAGGCTTGGGACCATTGAGGCTTGCGGTTTGGAGACAGGCTTGTAGTCGTCAGGCTTGAGGTTTGGAGACAGTCTTGTGGTCTTGAGGCTTGAGGCTTGCAGACAGGCTGGGGTATTGAGGCTTTAGGCTTGGAGACAGGCTGGGGTCTTGAGGTTTGAGGCTTGGAGACAGGCCTGGGATCTTGAGGCTTGTGGCTTGGAGACAGGCTTAGAGTCTTGCGGCTTGGAGACAGGCTGTGGTCTTGAGGGTTGAGGCTTGGAGACAGGCTTGAAGCTTGGTGACAGGCTGTGTTCTTGAGGTTTGAGGCTTGGAGACAGGCTGTGTTCTTTGGCTTAAGGCTTGGAGAGAGACTTGAGGTCTTGAGGCTTGAGACTTCGAGACAGGCTTGTGGTCTTGAGGGTTGAGGCTTGGGGTCTTGAGGTTTGGAAACAGGCTTTGGGTCTTGAGGCTTCGAGACAGGCTTGTGGCTTGCAGACAGGCTGGGGTCCTGAGGCTTGAGGCTTGGAGTCTTGAGGCTTGAGGTTTGGGGTCTTGAGGCTTGGAGAGAGGCCTGGTATCTAGAAGTTTGTGGCTTGGAGACAGGCTTGGGGTCTTGATGGTTTGAGACAGGCTGTGGTCTTGAGGCTTGAGACTTGGAGACAGGCTGGAGTCTTGAGGCTTGAGGCTTGGGGTCTTGAGGTTTGGAGACAGGCCTGGGATCTTGAGGCTTGAGGCTTGGAGACAGGCTTGGTGTCTTGAGGCTTGAGGCTTGGAGACAGGCTGTGGTGTTGGATACAGGCTTCGGGTCTTGAGGCTTGGAAATAGGCTTGGGCTCTTGAGGCTTGAGGGTTGCAGACAGGCTTAGGGTCTTGAGGCTTGAGGCTTTGAGACAGGCTTGGGTTCTTGAGTCTTGCGGCCTGGGGTCTTGAGATTTGGAGACAGTCCTGGGATCTTGAGGTGTGAGGCTTGGAGACAGGCTTGTTGTCTTGACGCTTGAGGCTTGGAGAGAGGCTTGGGGTCTTGAGGTTTGAGACTGCGAGACAGGCTGTGCGCTTGAGGGTTGAGGCTTGGAGACAGGCTTGAAGCTTGGTGACAGGCTGTGTTCTTGAGGCTTGAGGCTTGGAGACAGGCTGTGTTCTTGAGGCTTGAGGCTTGGAGACAGGCTGTGTTCTTGCGGCTTGAGGCTTGGAGACAGGCTTGGGGACTTGAGGCTTGGAGACAGGCTGTGGTCTTGAGGCCTGAGGCTTGGAGCTAGGCTTGGGGTCTTGAGGTTTGGAGATAGGCTTGGGACCATTGAGGCTTGCGGTTTGGAGACAGGCTTGTAGTCGTCAGGCTTGAGGTTTGGAGACAGTCTTGTGGTCTTGAGGCTTGAGGCTTGCAGACAGGCTGTGTTCTTGCGGCTTGAGGCTTGGAGACAGGCTTGGGGACTTGAGGCTTGGAGACAGGCTGTGGTCTTGAGGCATGAGGCTTGGAGCTAGGCTTGGGGTCTTGAGGTTTGGAGATAGGCTTGGGATCTTGAGGCGTGAGGCTTGGAGACAGGCTAGGGGTTTTGAGGCTTGGAGACAGGCTTGGGTTCTTGAGGCTTGAGGCTTCGATACTGGCTTGGGGATTTGAGGCTTAAAAATAGGCTTGGGATATTGAGGCTTGAGGCCTGGAGACAGTGTTGGGGTCTTGAAGCTTGAGACTTGGAGACAGTCTTGCGGTGATGAAGCTTGAGGCTTGCAGATTGGCTGGGGTCTTGAGGCTTGAGGCTTTGAGACAGACTTGGGGACTTGAGGCTTAAAAATAGGCTTGGAATATTGAGGCTTGAGGCCTGGAGAGAGGCTGGGGTGTTGAGTCTTGAGGCTTGCAGACCTGCTGGGGTATTGAGGCTTTAGGCTTGGAGACAGGCTGGGGTCTTGAGGTTTGAGGGTTGGAGACAGGCCTGGGATCTTGAGGCTTGTGGCTTGTAGACAGGCTTAGAGTCTTGAGGCTTGGAGACAGGCTGTGCGCTTGAGGGTTGAGGCTTGGAGACAGGCTTGAAGCTTGGTGACAGGCTGTGTTCTGGAGGCTTGAGGCTTGGAGACAGGCTGTGTTCTTGCGGCTTGAGGCTTGGAGACAGGCTTGGGGACTTGAGGCTTGGAGACAGGCTGTGGTCTTGAGGCCTGAGGCTTGGAGCTAGGCTTGGGGTCTTGAGGTTTGGAGATAGGCTTGGGACCATTGAGGCTTGCGGTTTGGAGACAGGCTTGTAGTCGTCAGGCTTGAGGTTTGGAGACAGTCTTGTGGTCTTGAGGCTTGAGGCTTGCAGACAGGCTGTGTTCTTGCGGCTTGAGGCTTGGAGACAGGCTTGGGGACTTGAGGCTTGGAGACAGGCTGTGGTCTTGAGGCATGAGGCTTGGAGCTAGGCTTGGGGTCTTGAGGTTTGGAGATAGGCTTGGGATCTTGAGGCGTGAGGCTTGGAGACAGGCTAGGGGTTTTGAGGCTTGGAGACAGGCTTGGGTTCTTGAGGCTTGAGGCTTCGATACTGGCTTGGGGATTTGAGGCTTAAAAATAGGCTTGGGATATTGAGGCTTGAGGCCTGGAGACAGTGTTGGGGTCTTGAAGCTTGAGACTTGGAGACAGTCTTGCGGTGATGAAGCTTGAGGCTTGCAGATTGGCTGGGGTCTTGAGGCTTGAGGCTTTGAGACAGACTTGGGGACTTGAGGCTTAAAAATAGGCTTGGAATATTGAGGCTTGAGGCCTGGAGAGAGGCTGGGGTGTTGAGTCTTGAGGCTTGCAGACCTGCTGGGGTATTGAGGCTTTAGGCTTGGAGACAGGCTGGGGTCTTGAGGTTTGAGGGTTGGAGACAGGCCTGGGATCTTGAGGCTTGTGGCTTGTAGACAGGCTTAGAGTCTTGAGGCTTGGAGACAGGCTGTGCGCTTGAGGGTTGAGGCTTGGAGACAGGCTTGAAGCTTGGTGACAGGCTGTGTTCTGGAGGCTTGAGGCTTGGAGACAGGCTGTGTTCTTGCGGCTTGAGGCTTGGAGACAGGCTTGGGGACTTGAGGCTTGGAGACAGGCTGTGGTCTTGAGGCCTGAGGCTTGGAGCTAGGCTTGGGGTCTTGAGGTTTGGAGATAGGCTTGGGACCATTGAGGCTTGCGGTTTGGAGACAGGCTTGTAGTCGTCAGGCTTGAGGTTTGGAGACAGTCTTGTGGTCTTGAGGCTTGAGGCTTGCAGACAGGCTGGGGTATTGAGGCTTTAGGCTTGGAGACAGGCTGGGGTCTTGAGGTTTGAGGCTTGGAGACAGGCTGTGGTCTTGAGGGTTGTGGCTTGGAGACAGGCTTGAAGCTTGGTGACAGGCTGTGTTCTTGAGGTTTGAGGCTTGGAGACAGGCTGTGTTCTTGCGGCTTGAGGCTTGGAGAGAGACTTGAGGTCTTGAGGCTTGAGACTTCGAGACAGGCTTGAAGCTTGGTGACAGGCTGTGTTCTTGAGGCTTGAGGCTTGGAGACAGGCTGTGTTCTTGAGGCTTGAGGCTTGGAGACAGGCTGTGTTCTTGCGGCTTGAGGCTTGGAGACAGGCTTGGGGACTTGAGGCTTGGAGACAGGCTGTGGTCTTGAGGCCTGAGGCTTGGAGCTAGGCTTGGGGTCTTGAGGTTTGGAGATAGGCTTGGGACCATTGAGGCTTGCGGTTTGGAGACAGGCTTGTAGTCGTCAGGCTTGAGGTTTGGAGACAGTCTTGTGGTCTTGAGGCTTGAGGCTTGCAGACAGGCTGGGGTATTGAGGCTTTAGGCTTGGAGACAGGCTGGGGTCTTGAGGTTTGAGGCTTGGAGACAGGCCTGGGATCTTGAGGCTTGTGGCTTGGAGACAGGCTTAGAGTCTTGCGGCTTGGAGACAGGCTGTGGTCTTGAGGGTTGAGGCTTGGAGACAGGCTTGAAGCTTGGTGACAGGCTGTGTTCTTGAGGTTTGAGGCTTGGAGACAGGCTGTGTTCTTTGGCTTAAGGCTTGGAGAGAGACTTGAGGTCTTGAGGCTTGAGACTTCGAGACAGGCTTGTGGTCTTGAGGGTTGAGGCTTGGGGTCTTGAGGTTTGGAAACAGGCTTTGGGTCTTGAGGCTTCGAGACAGGCTTGTGGCTTGCAGACAGGCTGGGGTCCTGAGGCTTGAGGCTTGGAGTCTTGAGGCTTGAGGTTTGGGGTCTTGAGGCTTGGAGAGAGGCCTGGTATCTAGAAGTTTGTGGCTTGGAGACAGGCTTGGGGTCTTGATGGTTTGAGACAGGCTGTGGTCTTGAGGCTTGAGACTTGGAGACAGGCTGGAGTCTTGAGGCTTGAGGCTTGGGGTCTTGAGGTTTGGAGACAGGCCTGGGATCTTGAGGCTTGAGGCTTGGAGACAGGCTTGGTGTCTTGAGGCTTGAGGCTTGGAGACAGGCTGTGGTGTTGGATACAGGCTTCGGGTCTTGAGGCTTGGAAATAGGCTTGGGCTCTTGAGGCTTGAGGCTTGCAGACAGGCTTAGGGTCTTGAGGCTTGAGGCTTTGAGACAGGCTTGGGTTCTTGAGTCTTGAGGCCTGGGGTCTTGAGATTTGGAGACAGTCCTGGGATCTTGAGGTGTGAGGCTTGGAGACAGGCTTGTTGTCTTGACGCTTGAGGCTTGGAGAGAGGCTTGGGGTCTTGAGGTTTGAGACTGCGAGACAGGCTGTGCGCTTGAGGGTTGAGGCTTGGAGACAGGCTTGAAGCTTGGTGACAGGCTGTGTTCTTGAGGCTTGAGGCTTGGAGACAGGCTGTGTTCTTGAGGCTTGAGGCTTGGAGACAGGCTGTGTTCTTGCGGCTTGAGGCTTGGAGACAGGCTTGGGGACTTGAGGCTTGGAGACAGGCTGTGGTCTTGAGGCCTGAGGCTTGGAGCTAGGCTTGGGGTCTTGAGGTTTGGAGATAGGCTTGGGACCATTGAGGCTTGCGGTTTGGAGACAGGCTTGTAGTCGTCAGGCTTGAGGTTTGGAGACAGTCTTGTGGTCTTGAGGCTTGAGGCTTGCAGACAGGCTGTGTTCTTGCGGCTTGAGGCTTGGAGACAGGCTTGGGGACTTGAGGCTTGGAGACAGGCTGTGGTCTTGAGGCATGAGGCTTGGAGCTAGGCTTGGGGTCTTGAGGTTTGGAGATAGGCTTGGGATCTTGAGGCGTGAGGCTTGGAGACAGGCTAGGGGTTTTGAGGCTTGGAGACAGGCTTGGGTTCTTGAGGCTTGAGGCTTCGATACTGGCTTGGGGATTTGAGGCTTAAAAATAGGCTTGGGATATTGAGGCTTGAGGCCTGGAGACAGTGTTGGGGTCTTGAAGCTTGAGACTTGGAGACAGTCTTGCGGTGATGAAGCTTGAGGCTTGCAGATTGGCTGGGGTCTTGAGGCTTGAGGCTTTGAGACAGACTTGGGGACTTGAGGCTTAAAAATAGGCTTGGAATATTGAGGCTTGAGGCCTGGAGAGAGGCTGGGGTGTTGAGTCTTGAGGCTTGCAGACCTGCTGGGGTATTGAGGCTTTAGGCTTGGAGACAGGCTGGGGTCTTGAGGTTTGAGGGTTGGAGACAGGCCTGGGATCTTGAGGCTTGTGGCTTGTAGACAGGCTTAGAGTCTTGAGGCTTGGAGACAGGCTGTGCGCTTGAGGGTTGAGGCTTGGAGACAGGCTTGAAGCTTGGTGACAGGCTGTGTTCTGGAGGCTTGAGGCTTGGAGACAGGCTGTGTTCTTGCGGCTTGAGGCTTGGAGACAGGCTTGGGGACTTGAGGCTTGGAGACAGGCTGTGGTCTTGAGGCCTGAGGCTTGGAGCTAGGCTTGGGGTCTTGAGGTTTGGAGATAGGCTTGGGACCATTGAGGCTTGCGGTTTGGAGACAGGCTTGTAGTCGTCAGGCTTGAGGTTTGGAGACAGTCTTGTGGTCTTGAGGCTTGAGGCTTGCAGACAGGCTGGGGTATTGAGGCTTTAGGCTTGGAGACAGGCTGGGGTCTTGAGGTTTGAGGCTTGGAGACAGGCTGTGGTCTTGAGGGTTGTGGCTTGGAGACAGGCTTGAAGCTTGGTGACAGGCTGTGTTCTTGAGGTTTGAGGCTTGGAGACAGGCTGTGTTCTTGCGGCTTGAGGCTTGGAGAGAGACTTGAGGTCTTGAGGCTTGAGACTTCGAGACAGGCTTGAAGCTTGGTGACAGGCTGTGTTCTTGAGGCTTGAGGCTTGGAGACAGGCTGTGTTCTTGAGGCTTGAGGCTTGGAGACAGGCTGTGTTCTTGCGGCTTGAGGCTTGGAGACAGGCTTGGGGACTTGAGGCTTGGAGACAGGCTGTGGTCTTGAGGCCTGAGGCTTGGAGCTAGGCTTGGGGTCTTGAGGTTTGGAGATAGGCTTGGGACCATTGAGGCTTGCGGTTTGGAGACAGGCTTGTAGTCGTCAGGCTTGAGGTTTGGAGACAGTCTTGTGGTCTTGAGGCTTGAGGCTTGCAGACAGGCTGGGGTATTGAGGCTTTAGGCTTGGAGACAGGCTGGGGTCTTGAGGTTTGAGGCTTGGAGACAGGCCTGGGATCTTGAGGCTTGTGGCTTGGAGACAGGCTTAGAGTCTTGCGGCTTGGAGACAGGCTGTGGTCTTGAGGGTTGAGGCTTGGAGACAGGCTTGAAGCTTGGTGACAGGCTGTGTTCTTGAGGTTTGAGGCTTGGAGACAGGCTGTGTTCTTTGGCTTAAGGCTTGGAGAGAGACTTGAGGTCTTGAGGCTTGAGACTTCGAGACAGGCTTGTGGTCTTGAGGGTTGAGCCTTGGGGTCTTGAGGTTTGGAAACAGGCTTTGGGTCTTGAGGCTTCGAGACAGGCTTGTGGCTTGCAGACAGGCTGGGGTCCTGAGGCTTGAGGCTTGGAGTCTTGAGGCTTGAGGTTTGGGGTCTTGAGGCTTGGAGAGAGGCCTGGTATCTAGAAGTTTGTGGCTTGGAGACAGGCTTGGGGTCTTGATGGTTTGAGACAGGCTGTGGTCTTGAGGCTTGAGACTTGGAGACAGGCTGGAGTCTTGAGGCTTGAGGCTTGGGGTCTTGAGGTTTGGAGACAGGCCTGGGATCTTCAGGCTTGAGGCTTGGAGACAGGCTTGGTGTCTTGAGGCTTGAGGCTTGGAGACAGGCTGTGGTGTTGGATACAGGCTTCGGGTCTTGAGGCTTGGAAATAGGCTTGGGCTCTTGAGGCTTGAGGCTTGCAGACAGGCTTAGGGTCTTGAGGCTTGAGGCTTTGAGACAGGCTTGGGTTCTTGAGTCTTGAGGCCTGGGGTCTTGAGATTTGGAGACAGTCCTGGGATCTTGAGGTGTGAGGCTTGGAGACAGGCTTGTTGTCTTGACGCTTGAGGCTTGGAGAGAGGCTTGGGGTCTTGAGGTTTGAGACTGCGAGACAGGCTGTGCGCTTGAGGGTTGAGGCTTGGAGACAGGCTTGAAGCTTGGTGACAGGCTGTGTTCTTGAGGCTTGAGGCTTGGAGACAGGCTGTGTTCTTGAGGCTTGAGGCTTGGAGACAGGCTGTGTTCTTGCGGCTTGAGGCTTGGAGACAGGCTTGGGGACTTGAGGCTTGGAGACAGGCTGTGGTCTTGAGGCCTGAGGCTTGGAGCTAGGCTTGGGTACTTGAGGTTTGGAGATAGGCTTGGGACCATTGAGGCTTGCGGTTTGGAGACAGGCTTGTAGTCGTCAGGCTTGAGGTTTGGAGACAGTCTTGTGGTCTTGAGGCTTGAGGCTTGCAGACAGGCCTGGGATCTTGAGGCTTGTGGCTTGGAGACAGGCTTAGAGTCTTGAGGCTTGGAGACAGGCTGTGGTCTTGAGGGTTGAGGCTTGGAGACAGGCTTGAAGCTTGGTGACAGGCTGTGTTCTTGAGGTTTGAGGCTTGGAGACAGGCTGTGTTCTTGCGGCTTGAGGCTTGGAGAGAGACTTGAGGTCTTGAGGCTTGAGACTTCGAGACAGGCTTGAAGCTTGGTGACAGGCTGTGTTCTTGAGGCTTGAGGCTTGGAGACAGGCTGTGTTCTTGAGGCTTGAGGCTTGGAGACAGGCTGTGTTCTTGCGGCTTGAGGCTTGGAGACAGGCTTGGGGACTTGAGGCTTGGAGACAGGCTGTGGTCTTGAGGCCTGAGGCTTGGAGCTAGGCTTGGGGTCTTGAGGTTTGGAGATAGGCTTGGGACCATTGAGGCTTGCGGTTTGGAGACAGGCTTGTAGTCGTCAGGCTTGAGGTTTGGAGACAGTCTTGTGGTCTTGAGGCTTGAGGCTTGCAGACAGGCTGGGGTATTGAGGCTTTAGGCTTGGAGACAGGCTGGGATCTTGAGGTTTGAGGCTTGGAGACAGGCCTGGGATCTTGAGGCTTGTGGCTTGGAGACAGGCTTAGAGTCTTGAGGCTTGGAGACAGGCTGTGGTCTTGAGAGTTGAGGCTTGGAGACAGGCTTGAAGCTTGGTGACAGGCTGTGTTCTTGAGGTTTGAGGCTTGGAGACAGGCTGTGTTCTTTGGCTTAAGGCTTGGAGAGAGACTTGAGGTCTTGAGGCTTGAGACTTCGAGACAGGCTTGTGGTCTTGAGGGTTGAGGCTTGGGGTCTTGAGGTTTGGAGACAGGCCTGAGGCTTGAGGCTTGGAAACAGGCTTTGGGTCTTGAGGCTTCGAGACAGGCTTGTGGCTCGCAGACAGGCTGGGGTGCTGAGGCTTGAGGCTTGGAGTCTTGAGGCTTGAGGTTTGGGGTCTTGAGGCTTGGAGAGAGGCCTGGGATCTAGAAGTTTGTGGCTTGGAGACAGGCTTGGGGTCTTGATGGTTTGAGACAGGCTGTGGTCTTGAGGCTTGAGACTTGGAGACAGGCTGGAGTCTTGAGGCTTGAGGCTTGGGGTCTTGAGGTTTGGAGACAGGCCTGGGATCTTGAGGCTTGAGGCTTGGAGACAGGCTTGGTGTCTTGAGGCTTGAGGCTTGGAGACAGGCTGTGGTGTTGGATACAGGCTTCGGGTCTTGAGGCTTGGAAATAGGCTTGGGCTCTTGAGGCTTGAGGCTTGCAGACAGGCTTAGGGTCTTGAGGCTTGAGGCTTTGAGACAGGCTTGGGTTCTTGAGTCTTGAGGCCTGGGGTCTTGAGATTTGGAGACAGTCCTGGGATCTTGAGGTGTGAGGCTTGGAGACAGGCTTGTTGTCTTGACGCTTGAGGCTTGGAGAGAGGCTTGGGGTCTTGAGGCTTGAGACTGCGAGACAGGATTGTGGTCTTGAGGCTTGAGGCTTGGAGGCTGGCTTTGGGTCTTGAGGCTTGAGGGTTGGAGACAGTCTTGCGGTCTTGAGGCTTGAGGCTTGCAGACAGGCTGGGGTCTTGAGACCTGAGGCTTGAAGACAGTCTGGGGTCTTGTGGCATGAGGCTTGGGGTCTTGAGGCTTGAGGCTTGGGGTCTTGAGGCTTGGAGACAGGCCTGAGATCTAGAGGCTTGTGGCTTGGAAACAGGCTTGGGGTCTTGAGGGTTGGAGACAGGCTGTGGTCTTGAGCCTTGAGGCTTGGAGACAGGCTGGGGTCTTTAGGCTTGAGACTTGGAGACAGGCTGTGGTGCTGGAGACAGGCTTGGGGTCTTGAGGCTTGGAAATAGGCTTGGGATATTGAGGCTTGAGGCTTGGAGACAGGCGGGATTTTGAGGCCTGAGGCTTGGAGACAGGCTTGGGCTCTTGAGGCTTGAGGGTTGCAGACAGGCTTAGGGTCTTGAGGCTTCAGGCTTCAAGACAGGCTTGGGGTCTTGAGGCTTGAGGCTTGGGGTCTTGAGAATTGGAGACAGTCCTGGGATCATGAGGCGTGAGGCTTGGAGACAGGCTTGGGGTCTTGAGGCTTGGAGACAGGCTTGGGTTCTTGAGGCTTGAAGCTTCGATACTGGCTTGGGGACTTGAGGCTTAAAAATAGGCTTGGGATATTGAGGCTTGAGGCCTGGAGACAGTGTTGGGGTCTTGAGGCTTGAGACTTGGAGACAGTCTTGCGGTGATGAAGCTTGAGGCTTGCAGATTGGCTGGGGTCTTGAGGCTTGAGGCTTGGAGACAGACTTGGGGACTTGAGGCTTAAAAATAGGCTTGGAATATTGAGGCTTGAGGCCTGGAGAGAGGCTGGGGTGTTGAGTCTTGAGGCTTGCAGACCTGCTGGGGTATTGAGGCTTTAGGCTTGGAGACAGGCTGGGGTCTTGAGGTTTGAGGGTTGGAGACAGGCCTGGGATCTTGAGGCTTGTGGCTTGTAGACAGGCTTAGAGCCTTGAGGCTTGGAGACAGGCTGCGCGCTTGAGGGTTGAGGCTTGGAGACAGGCTTGAAGCTTGGTGACAGGCTGTGTTCTTGAGGCTTGAAGCTTGGAGACAGGCTGTGTTCTTACGGCTTGAGGCTTGGAGACAGGCTTGGGGACTTGAGGCTTGGAGACAGGCTGTGGTCTTGAGGCCTGAGGCTTGGAGCTAGGCTTGGGGTCTTGAGGTTTGGAGATAGGCTTGGGACCATTGAGGCTTGCGGTTTGGAGACAGGCTTGTAGTCGTCAGGCTTGAGGTTTGGAGACAGTCTTGTGGTCTTGAGGCTTGAGGCTTGCAGACAGGCTGGGGTATTGAGGCTTTAGGCTTGGAGACAGGCTGGGGTCTTGAGGTTTGAGGCTTGGAGACAGGCCTGGGATCTTGAGGCTTGTGGCTTGGAGACAGGCTTAGAGTCTTGAGGCTTGGAGACAGGCTGTGGTCTTGAGGGTTGAGGCTTGGAGACAGGCTTGAAGCTTGGTGACAGGCTGTGTTCTTGAGGTTTGAGGCTTGGAGACAGGCTGTGTTCTTGCGGCTTGAGGCTTGGAGAGAGACTTGAGGTCTTGAGGCTTGAGACTTCGAGACAGGCTTGAAGCTTGGTGACAGGCTGTGTTCTTGCGGCTTGAGGCTTGGAGACAGGCTTGGGGACTTGAGGCTTGGAGACAGGCTGTGGTCTTGAGGCCTGAGGCTTGGAGCTAGGCTTGGGGTCTTGAGGTTTGGAGATAGGCTTGGGACCATTGAGGCTTGTGGTTGGAGACAGGATTGTAGTCGTCAGGCTTGAGGTTTGGAGACAGTCTTGTGGTCTTGAGGCTTGAGGCTTGCAGACAGGCTGGGGTACTGAGGCTTTAGGCTTGGAGACAGGCTGGGGTCTTGAGGTTTGAGGCTTGGAGACAGGCCTGGGATCTTGAGGCTTGTGGCTTGGAGACAGGCTGTGGTATTGAGGGTTGAGGCTTGGAGACAGGCTTGAAGCTTGGTGACAGGCTGTGTTCTTTAGGTTTGAGGCTTGGAGACAGGATGTGTTCTTTGGCTTGAGGCTTGGAGAGAGACTTGAGGTCTTGAGGCTTGAGACTTCGAGACAGGCTTGTGGTCTTGAGGCTTGAGGCTTGGGGTCTTCAGGTTTGGAGACAGGCCTAAGGCTTGAGGCTTGGAAACGGGCTTTGGGTCTTGAGGCTTCGAGACAGGCTTGTGGCTTGCAGACAGGCTGGGGTCCTGAGGCTTGAGGCTTGGAGTCTTCAGGCTTGAGGTTTGGGGTCTTGAGGCTTGGAGAGAGGCCTGGGATCTAGAGGTTTGTGGCTTGGAGACAGGCTTGGGGTCTTGATGGTTTGAGACAGGCTGTGGTCTTGAGGCTTGAGACTTGGAGACAGGCTGGAGTCTTGAGGCTTGAGGCTTGGGGTCTTGAGGTTTGGAGACAGGCCTGGGATCTTGAGGCTTGAGGCTTGGAGACAGGCTTGGTGTCTTGAGGCTTGAGGCTTGGAGACAGGCTGTGGTGTTGGATACAGGCTTCGGGTCTTGAGGCTTGGAAATAGGCTTGGGCTCTGGAGGCTTGAGGCTTGCAGACAGGCTTAGGGTCTTGAGGCTTGAGGCTTCGAGACAGGCTTGGGTTCTTGAGTCTTGAGGCCTGGGGTCTTGAGATTTGGAGACAGTCCTGGGATCTTGAGGTGTGAGGCTTGGAGACAGGCTTGTTGTCTTGACGCTTGAGGCTTGGAGAGAGGCTTGGGGTCTTGAGGCTTGAGACTGCGAGACAGGATTGTGGTCTTGAGGCTTGAGGCTTGGAGACAGGCTTTGGGTCTTGAGGCTTGAGGGTTGGAGACAGTCTTGGGGTTTTGAGGCTTGAGGCTTGCAGACAGGCTGGGGTCTTGAGACCTGAGGCTTGAAGACAGGCTGGGGTCTTGCGGCATGAGGCTTGGGGTCTTGAGGCTTGAGGCTTGGAGTCTTGAGGCTTGGAGACAGGCCTGAGATCTAGAGGCTTGTGGCTTGGAAACAGGCTTGGGGTCTTGAGGGTTGGAGACAGGCTGTGGTCTTGAGCCTTGAGGCTTGGAGACAGGCTGGGGTCTTTAGGCTTGAGGCTTGGAGACAGGCTGTGGTGCTGGAGACAGGCTTGGGGTCTTGAGGCTTGGAAATAGGATTGGGATATTGAGGCTTGAGGCTTGGAGACAGGCGGGGTTTTGAGGCCTGAGGCTTGGAGACAGGCTTGGGCTCTTGAGGCTTGAGGGTTGCAGACAGGCTTAGGGTCTTGAGGCTTCAGGCTTCAAGACAGGCTTGGGGTCTTGAGGCTTGAGGCTTGGGGTCTTGAGATTTGGAGACATTCCTGGGATCTTGAGGCGTGAGGCTTGGAGACAGGCTTGGGGTCTTGAGGCTTGGAGACAGGCTTGGGTTCTTGAGGCTTGAGGCTTCGATACTGGCTTGGGGACTTGAGGCTTTAAAATAGGCTTGGGATATTGAGGCTTGAGGCCTGGAGACAGTGTTGGGGTCTTGAGGCTTGAGACTTGGAGACAGTCTTGCGGTGATGAAGCTTGAGGCTTGCAGATTGGCTGGGGTCTTGAGGCTTGAGGCTTGGAGACAGACTTGGGGACTTGAGGCTTAAAAATAGGCTTGGAATATTGAGGCTTGAGGCCTGGAGAGAGGCTGGGGTGTTGAGTCTTGAGGCTTGCAGACCTGCTGGGGTATTGAGGCTTTAGGCTTGGAGACAGGCTGGGGTCTTGAGGTTTGAGGGTTGGAGACAGGCCTGGGATCTTGAGGCTTGTGGCTTGTAGACAGGCTTAGAGTCTTGAGGCTTGGAGACAGGCTGCGCGCTTGAGGGATGAGGCTTGGAGACAGGCTTGAAGCTTGGTGACAGGCTGTGTTCTTGAGGCTTGAGGCTTGGAGACAGGCTGTGTTCTTGCGGCTTGAGGCTTGGAGACAGGCTTGGGGACTTGAGGCTTGGAGACAGGCCTGAGATCTAGAGGCTTGTGGCTTGGAAACAGGCTTGGGTCTTGAGGGTTGGAGACAGGCTGTGGTCTTGAGGCTTGAGGCTTGGAGACAGGCTGGGGTCTTGAGGCTTGAGGCTTGGGGTCTTGAGGTTTGCAGACAGGCCTGGGATCTTGAGGCTTGTGGCCTAGAGACAGGCTGTGGTGCTGGAGACAGGTGGGGTCTTGAGGCTTGGAAATAGGCTTGGGATATTGCGGCTTGAGGCTTGGAGACAGGCTTGGGGTCTTGAGGCCTGAGGCTTGGAGACAGGCTGTGGTATTGGATACAGGCTTCGGGTCTTGAGGCTTGGAAATAGGCTTTGGATATTGAGGCTTGATGCTTGGAGACAGGTTTGGGGTCTTGAGGCCTGAGGCTTGCAGACAGGCTTAGGGTCTTGAGGCTTGCGGCTTCGAGACAGGCTTGGGTTCTTGTGTCTTGAGGCCTGGGGTCTTGAGATTTGGAGACAGTCCTGGGATCTTGAGGTGTGAGGCTTGGAGACAGGCTTGTTGTCTTGACGCTTGAGGCTTGGAGACAGGCTTGGGGTTTTGAGGCTTGAGACTGCGAGACAGGTCTGTGGTCTTGAGGCTTGAGCGTTGGAGACAGGCTTTGGGTCTTGAGGCTTGAGGGTTGGAGACAGGCTGGGGTCTTGAGGCTTGAGGCTTGGGGTCTTGAGGTTTGGAGACAGGCCTGGGATCTTGAGGCTTGAGGCTTGGAGACAGGCTTGGGGTCTTTAGGCTTGCGGCTTGGAGACAGGCTGTGGTGCTGGAGACAGGTGGGGTCTTGAGGCTTGGAAATAGGCTTGGGATATTGCGGCTTGAGGCTTCGAGACAGGCTTGGGTTCTTGAGGCCTGAGGCTTGGAGACAGGCTTGGGCTCTTGAGGCTTGAGGCTTGCAGACAGGCTTGGGGTCTTGAGGCTTGAGGCTTCGAGACAGGTTTGTGGTCTTGAGGTTTGAGGGTTGGAGACAGGCTTGTGGTCTTGAGGCTTGAGGGTTGGGGTCCTGAGGTTTGGAGACAGGCCTGGGATCTTGAGGCTTGAGGCTTGGAGACAGTCTTGGGGTCTTTAGGCTTGAGGCTTGGAGATAGGCTTGTTGTCTTGTGGCTTGAGGCTTGGAGAGAGGCTTGGGGTCTTGAGGCTTGAGACTGCGAGACAGGATTGTGGTCTTGAGGCTTGAGGCTTGGAGACAGGCTTTGGGTCTTGAGGCTTGAGGGTTGGAGACAGTCTTGGGGTCTTGAGGCTTGAGGCTTGGGGTCTTGAAGCTTAAGGCTTGGGGTCTTGAGGCTTGGAGACAGGCCTGGGTGCTTGAGGCTTGGAGACAGGCTTGTGTTCTTGACGCTTGAGGCTTGGAGACAGGCTTTTTGTCTTGAGGCTTGAGGTTTGGAGAGAGGCTTGGGGTCTTGAGCCTTGACACTGCGAGACAGGCTTGTGGTCATGAGGCTTGAGGCTTGAGGATTGGAGACAGGCTTGGGGTCTTGAGGCTTGAGGCTTGCAAACAGGCTGGGGTCTTGAGACTTGAGGCTTGGAGACAGGCTGGGGTCTTGCGGCTTCAGGCTTGGGGTCTTGAGGCTTGAGGCTTGGAGTCTTGAGGCTTGAAGACAGGCCTGAGATCTAGAGGCTTGTGGCTTGGAAACAGGCTTGGGGTCTTGAGGTTTGGAGACAGGCCTGGGATCTTGAGGCTTGAGGCTTGGAGACAGGCTTGGGGTCTTTAGGCTTGCGGCTTGGAGACAGGCTGTGGTGCTGGAGACAGGTGGGGTCTTGAGGGTTGGAAATAGGCTTGGGATATTGCGGCTTGAGGCTTGGAGACAGGCTTGGGGTCTTGAGGCCTGAGGGTTGGAGGCAGGCTTGGGCTCTTGAGGCTTGAGGCTTGCAGACAGGCTTCGGGTCTTGAGGCTTGAGGCTTCGAGACAGGTTTGGGGTCTTGAGGCTTGAGGCTTGGGGTCTTGAGATTTGGAGACAGTCCTGGGATCTTGAGGCGTGAGGCTTGGAGACAGGCTTGTGGTCTTGAGGCTTGGAGACAGGCTTGGGTTCTTGAGGCTTGAGGCTTGGAGACAGACTTGGGGACCTGAGGCTTAAAAATCGGCTTGGGATATTGAGGCTTGATCTTAGAGACAGGCTTGGGGTCTTGAGGCTTGAGGCTTGGGGTCTTGAGGGTTGAGGCTTGGAGATAGGCTTGAAGCTTGGAAACTGGCTGTGTTCTTGAGGCTTGATGCTTGGAGACAGGCTGTGTTCTTGAGGCTTGAGGCTTGGAAACAGGCTTGGTGTCTTGAGGTTTGGAGACAGGCTGTGGTCTTGAGGCTTGAGGCTTGGAGATAGGCTTGGGGTCTTGAGGCTTGAGGCTTGGAGAGAGGCTTGGGGTCTTGAGGCTTGCAGACAGGCTGTGTTCTTGAGGCTTGAGGCTTGGAAACAGGCTTGGGGTCTTGAGGCTTGAGGCTTGGAGACAGGCTTGTGGTCTTGAGGCTTGAGACTTCGAGACAGGCTTGTGGTCTTGAGGTTTGGAGACAGGCCTGAGGGCTTGAGGCTTGGAAACAGGCTTGGGGTCTTGAGGCTTGGAGACATGCTGTGGTCTGAGGGTTGAGGCTTGGAAAGAGACTTGGGGACTTGAGGCTTAAAAATAGGCTTGGGATATTGAGGCTTGAGGCCTGGAGACAGGCTTGTTGTCTTGACATTTGAGGCTTGGAGACAGGCTTGGGGTCTTGAGGATTGAGGGTTGGAGACAGGCTTGGGGTCTTGAGGCTTGAGGCTTACAGACAGGCTAGGGTCTTGAGACTTGAGGCTTGGAGACAGGCTGGGGTCTTGCGGCTTGAGGCTTGGTGTCTTGAGGCTTGAGGCTTGGGGTCTTGAGGCTTGGAGACAGGCCTGAGATCTAGAGGCTTGTGGCTTGGAAACAGGCTTGGGGTCTTGAGGGTTGGAGACAGGCTGTGGTCTTGAGGCTTGAGGCCTGGAGACAGGCTGGGGTCTTGAGGCTTGAGGCTTGGGGTCTTGAGGTTTGCAGACAGGCCTGCGATCTTGAGGCTTGAGGCTTGGAGATAGGCTTGGGGTCTTTAGGCTTGAAGCTTGGAGACAGACTTGTTGTCTTGAGGCTTGAGGTTTGGAGAGAGGCTTGGTGTCTTGAGGCTTGAGAATGCGAGACAGGATTGTGGTATTGAGGCTTGAGGCTTGGAGACAGGCTTTGGGTCTTGAGGCTTGAGGGTTGGAGACAGGCTTGGGGTCTTGAGGCTTGAGGCTTGGAGACAAGCTGGGGTCTTGCGGCTTGAGGCTTGGGGTCTTGAGGCTTGGAGACAGGCCTGAGATCTAGAGGTTTGTGGCTTGGAAACAGGCTTGGGGTCTTGAGGGTTGGAGACAGGCTGTGGTCTTGAGCCTTGAGGCTTGGAGACAGGCTGGGGTCTTTAGGCTTGAGGCTTGGAGACAGGCTGTGGTGCTGGAGACAGGCTTGGGGTCTTGAGGCTTGGAAATAGGCTTGGGATATTGAGGCTTGAGGCTCGGAGACAGGCGGGGTCTTGAGGCCTGAGGCTTGGAGACAGGCTTGAGCTCTTGAGGCTTGAGGGTTGCAGACAGGCTTAGGGTCTTGAGGCTTGTGGCTTGTAGACAGGCTTAGAGTCTTGAGGCTTGGAGACAGGCTGTGCGCTTGAGGGTTGAGGCTTGGAGACAGGCTTGAAGCTTGGTGACAGGCTGTGTTCTTGAGGCTTGAGGCTTCGAGACAGGCTGTGTTCTTGAGGCTTGAGGCTTGGAGAAAGGCTGTGTTCTTGAGGCTTGAGACTTGGAGACAGGCTGTGTTCTTGCGGCTTGAGGCTTGGAGACAGGGTTGGGGACTTGAGGCTTGGAGACAGGATGTGGTCTTGAGGCCTGAGGCTTGGAGCTAGGCTTGGGGTCTTGAGGTTTGGAGATAGGCTTGGGACCATTGAGGCTTGCGGTTTGGAGACAGGCTTGTAGTCGTCAGGCTTGAGGTTTGGAGACAGTCTTGTGGTCTTGAGGCTTGAGGCTTGCAGATAGGCTGGGGTATTGAGGCTTTAGGCTTGGAGACAGGCTGGGGTCTTGAGGTTTGAGGCTTGGAGACAGGCCTGGGATCTTGAGGCTTGTGGCTTGGAGACAGGCTTAGAGTCTTGAGGCTTGGAGACAGGCTGTGGTCTTGAGGGTTGAGGCTTGGAGACAGGCTTGAAGCTTAGTGACAGGCTGTGTTCTTGAGGTTTGAGGCTTGGAGACAGGCTGTGTTCTTGCGGCTTGAGGCTTGGAGAGAGACTTGAGGTCTTGAGGCTTGAGACTTCGAGCCAGGCTTGTGGTCTTGAGGGTTGAGGCTTGGGGTCTTGAGGTTTGGAGACAGGCCTGAGGCTTGAGGCTTGGAAACAGGCTTTGGGTCTTGAGGCTTCGAGATAGGCTTGTGGCTTGCAGACAGGCTGGGGTCTTGAGGTTTGAGGCTTGGTGTCTTGAGGCTTGAGGTTTGGGGTCTTGAGGCTTGGAGAGAGGCCTGGGATCTAGAGGTTTGTGGCTTGGAGACAGGCTTGGGGTCTTGATGGTTTGAGACAGGCTGTGGTCTTGAGGCTTGAGACTTGGAGACAGGCTGGAGTCTTGAGGCTTGAGGCTTGGGGTCTTGAGGTTTGGAGACAGGCCTGGGATCTTGAGGCTTGAGGCTTGGAGACAGGCTTGGTGTCTTGAGGCTTGAGGCTTGGAGACAGGCTGTGGTGTTGGATACAGGCTTCGGGTCTTGAGGCTTGGAAATAGGCTTGGGATATTGAGGCTTGAGGCTTGCAGACAGGCTTAGGGTCTTGAGGCTTGAGGCTTCGAGACAGGCTTGGGTTCTTGAGTCTTGAGGCCTGGGGTCTTGAGATTTGGAGACAGTCCTGGGATCCTGAGGCGTGAGGCTTGGAGACAGGCTTGTTGTCTTGACGCTTGAGGCTTGGAGACAGGCTTGGGGTCTTGAGGCTTGAGACTGCGAGACAGGTTTGTGGTCTTGAGGCTTGAGGGTTGGAGACAGGCTTGTTGTCTTGAGGCTTGGAGATAGGCTTGTTGTCTTGAGGCTTGAGGCTTGGAGAGAGGCTTGGGGTCTTGAGTCTTGAGACTGCGAGACAGGATTGTGGTCTTGAGGCTTGAGGCTTGGAGACAGGCTTTGGGTCTTGAGGCTTGAGGGTTGGAGACAGTCTTGGGGTCTTGAGGCTTGAGGCTTGCAGACTGGATGGGGTCTTGAGACCTGAGGATGGAGACAGGCTGGGGTCTTGCGGCTTGAGGCTTGGGGTCTTGAGGCTTAAGGCTTGGGGTCTTGAGGCTTGGAGACAGGCCTGGGTGCTTGAGGCTTGGAGACAGGCTTGTGTTCTTGAGGCTTGAGGCTTGGAGACAGGCTTTTTGTCTTGAGGCTTGAGGCTTGGAGAGAGGCTTGGGGTCTTGAAGCTTGAGGCTTGCAGACAGGCTGGGGTCTTGAGACTTGAGGCTTGGAGACAGGCTGGGGTCTTGCGGCTTGAGGCTTGGGGTCTTGAGGCTTGAGGCTTGGGGTCTTGAGGCTTGGAGACAGCCCTGAGATCTAGAGGCTTGTGGCTTGGAAACAGGCTTGGGGTCTTGAGGGCTGGAGACAGGCTGTGGTCTTGAGCCTTGAGGCTTGGAGACAGTCTGGGGTCTTTAGGCTTGAGGCTTGGAGACAGGCTGTGGTGCTGGAGGCAGGCTTGGGGTCTTGAGGCTTGGAAATAGGCTTGGGATATTGAGGCTTGAGGCTTGGAGACAGGCGGGGTCTTGAGGCCTGAGGCTTGGAGACAGGCTTGGGCTCTTGAGGCTTGAGGGTTGCAGACAGGCTTAGGGTCTTGAGGCTTCAGGCTTCAAGACAGGCTTGGGGTCTTGAGGCTTGAGGCTTGGGGTCTTGAGATTTGGAGACAGTCCTGGGATCTTGAGGCGTGAGGCTTGGAGACAGGCTTGGGGTCTTGAGGCTTGGAGACAGGCTTGGGTTCTTGAGGCTTGAGGCTTCGAGACTGGCTTGGGGACTTGAGGCTTAAAAATAGGCTTGGGATATTGAGGCTTGAGGCCTGGAGACAGTGTTGGGTCTTGAGGCTTGAGACTTGGAGACAGTCTTGCGGTGATGAAGCTTGAGGCTTGCAGATTGGCTGGGGTCTTGAGGCTTGGAGACAGACTTGGGGACTTGAGGCTTAAAAATAGGCTTGGAATATTGAGGCTTGAGGCCTGGAGAGAGGCTAGGGTATTGAGTCTTGAGGCTTGCAGACTGGCTGGGGTATTGAGGCTTTAGGCTTGGAGACAGGCTGGGGTCTTGAGGTTTGAGGGTTGGAGACAGGCCTGGGATATTGAGGCTTGTGGCTTGTAGACAGGCTTAGAGTCTTGAGGCTTGGAGACAGGCTGTGCGCTTGAGGGTTGAGGCTTGGAGACTGGCTTGAAGCTTGGCGACAGGCTGTGTTCTTGAGGCTTGAGGCTTGGAGACAGGCTGTGTTCTTGCGGCTTGAGGCTTGGAGACAGGCTTGGGGACTTGAGGCTTGGAGACAGGCTGTGGTCTTGAGGCCTGAGGCTTGGAGACAGGCTGTGTTCTTGCGGCTTGAGGCTTGGAGACAGGCTTGGGGACTTGAGGCTTGGAGACAGGCTGTGTTCTTGAGGCTTGAGGCTTGGAGACAGGCTGTGTTCTTGCGGCTCGAGGCTTGGAGACAGGCTTCGGGTCTTGAGGTTTGGAGATAGGCTTGGGACCATTGAGGCTTGCGGTTTGGAGACGGGCTTGTAGTCATCAGGCTTGAGGTTTGGAGACAGTCTTGTGGTCTTGAGGCTTGAGGCTTGCAGACAGGCTGGGGTATTGAGGCTTTAGGCTTGGAGACAGGCTGGGGTCTTGAGGTTTGAGGCTTGGAGACAGGCTGTGGTCTTGAGGGTTGAGGCTTGGAGACAGGCTTGAAGCTTGGTGACAGGCTGTGTTCTTGAGGTTTGAGGCTTGGAGACAGGCTGTGTTCTTGCGGCTTGAGGCTTGGAGAGAGACTTGAGGTCTTGAGGCTTGAGACTTCGAGCCAGGCTTGTGGTCTTGAGGTTTGGAGACAGGCCTGAGGCTTGAGGCTTGGAAACAGGCTTTGGGTCTTGAGGCTTCGAGACAGGCTTGTGGCTTGCAGACAGGCTGGGGTCTTGAGGCTTGAGGCTTGGAGTCTTGAGGCTTGAGGTTTGGGGTCTTGAGGCTTGGAGAGAGGCCTGGGATCTAGAGGTTTGTGGCTTGGAGACAGGCTTGGGGTCTTGATGGTTTGAGACAGGCTGTGGTCTTGAGGCTTGAGACTTGGAGACAGGCTGGAGTCTTGAGGCTTGAGGCTTGGGGTCTTGAGGTTTGGAGACAGGCCTGGGATCTTGAGGCTTGAGGCTTGGAGACAGGCTTGGTGTCTTGAGGCTTGAGACTTGGAGACAGGCTGTGGATGTAGGATACAGGCTTCGGGTCTTGAGGCTTGGAAATAGGCTTGGGATATTGAGGCTTGAGGCTTGGAGACAGGTTTGGGGTCTTGAGGCCTGAGCCTTGGAGATAGGCTTGGGCTCTTGAGGCTTGAGGCTTGCAGACAGGCTTAGGGTCTTGAGGCTTGAGGCTTTGAGACAGGCTTGGGTTCTTGAGTCTTGAGGCCTGGGGTCTTGAGATTTGGAGACAGTCCTGGGATCCTGAGGCGTGAGGCTTGGAGACAGGCTTGTTGTCTTGTCGCTTGAGGCTTGGAGACAGGCTTGGGGTCTTGAGGCTTGAGACTGCGAGACAGGTTTGTGGTCTTGAGGCTTGAGGGTTGGAGACAGGCTTTGGGTCTTGAGGCTTGAGGGTTGGAGACAGGCTGGGGTCTTGAGGCTTGAGGCTTGGGGTCCTGAAGTTTGGAGACAGGCCTGGGATCTTGAGGCTTGAGGCTTGGAGACAGTCTTGGGGTCTTTAGGCTTGAGGCTTGGAGATAGGCTTGTTGTCTTGAGGCTTGAGGCTTGGAGAGAGGCTTGGGGTCTTGAGGCTTGAGACTGCGAGACAGGATTGTGGTCTTGAGGCTTGGAGACAGGCTTTGGGTCTTGAGGCTTGAGGTTTGGAGACAGTCTTGGGGTCTTGAGGCTTGAGGCTTGCAGACAGGCTGGTGTCTTGAGACCTGAGGCTTGGAGACAGGCTGGGGTCTTGCGGCTTGAGGCTTGGGGTCTTGAGGCTTAAGGCTTGGGGTCTTGAGGCTTGGAGACAGGCTTGTGTTCTTGACGCTTGAGGCTTGGAGACAGGCTTTTTGTCTTGAGGCTTGAGGCTTGGAGAGAGGCTTGGGTTCTTGAGTCTTGACACTGCGAGACAGGCTTGTGGTCATGAGGCTTGAGGCTTGAGGATTGGAGACAGGCTTGGGGTCTTGAGGCTTGAGGCTTGCAAACAGGCTGGGGTCTTGAGACTTGAGGCTTGCAAACAGGCTGGGGTCTTGAGACTTGAGGCTTGGAGACAGGCTGGGGTCTTGCAGCTTCAGGCTTGGGGTCTTGAGGCTTGAGGCTTGGGGTCTTGAGGCTTGAGGCTTGGGGTCTTGAGGCTTGTAGACAGGCCTGAGATCTAGAGGCTTGTGGCTTGGAAACAGGCTTGGGGTCTTGAGGGTTGGAGACAGGCTGTGGTATTGAGGCTTGAGGGTTGGAGACAGGCTGGGGTCTTGAGGCTTGAGGCTTGGGGTCCTGAGGTTTGGAGACAGGCCTGGGATCTTGAGGCTTGAGGCTTGGAGACAGTCTTGGGGTCTTTAGGCTTGAGGCTTGGAGACAGGCTGTGGTGCTGGAGACAGGTGGGGTCTTGAGGCTTGGAAATAGGCTTGGGATATTGCGGCTTGAGGATTGGAGACAGGCTTGGGCTCTTGAGGCTTGAGGCTTGCGGACAGGCTTCGCGTCTTGAGGCTTGAGGCTTCAAGACAGGTTTGTGGTCTTGAGGCTTGAGGGTTGGAGACAGGTTTGTGGTCTTGAGGCTTGAGGGTTGGAGACAGGCTTTGGGTCTTGAGGCTTGAGGGTTGGAGACAGGCGGGGGTCTTGAGGCTTGAGGCTTGGGGTCCTGAGGTTTGGAGACAGGCCTGGGATCTTGAGGCTTGAGGCTTGGAGACAGTCTTGGGGTCTTTAGGCTTGAGGCTTGGAGATAGGCTTGTTGTCTTGAGGCTTGAGGCTTGGAGACAGGCTTGGGGTCTTGAGGCTTGGAGAGAGGCTTGGGGTCTTGAGGCTTGAGACTGCGAGACATGATTGTGGTCTTGAGGCTTGAGGCTTGGAGACAGGCTGTGGATCTTGAGGCTTGAGGGTTGGAGACAGGCTGGGGTCTTGCGGCTTGAGGCTTGGGGTCTTGAGGCTTGGAGACAGGCCTGGGTGCTTGAGGCTTGGAGACAGGCTTGTGTTCTTGACGCTTGAGGCTTGGAGACAGGCTTTTTGTCTTGAGGCTTGAGGCTTGGAGAGAGGCTTGTGGTCTTGAGGCTTGACACTGCGAGACAGGCTTGTGGTCATGAGGCTTGAGGCTTGAGGATTGGAGACAGGCTTGGGGTCTTGAGGCTTGAGGCTTGCAAACAGGCTGGGGTCTTGAGACTTGAGGCTTGGAGACAGGCTGGGGTCTTGCGGCTTGGAGACTGGCCTGAGATCTAGAGGCTTGTGGCTTGGAAACAGGCTTGGGGTCTTGAGGTTTGGAGACAGGCCTGGGATCTTGAGGCTTGAGGCTTGGAGACAGGCTTGGGCTCTTTAGGCTTGCGGCTTGGAGACAGGCTGTGGTGCTGGAGACAGGTGGGGTCTTGAGGCTTGGAAATAGGCTTGGGATATTGCGGCTTGAGGCTTGGAGACAGGCTTGGGGTCTTGAGGCCTGAGGCTTGGAGGCAGGCTTGGGCTCTTGAGGCTTGAGGCTTGCAGACAGGCTTCGGGTCTTGAGGCTTGAGGCTTCGAGACAGGTTTGGGGTCTTGAGGCTTGAGGCTTGGGGTCTTGAGATTTGGAGACAGTCCTGGGATCTTGAGGCGTGAGGATTGGAGACAGGTTTGTGGTCTTGAGGCTTGGAGACAGGCTTGGGTTCTTGAGGCTTGAGGCTTGGAGACAGACTTGGGGACCTGAGGCTTAAAAGTAGGCTTGGGATATTGAGGCTTGATTCTTAGAGACAGGCTTGGGGTCTTGAGGCTTGAGGCTTGGGGTCTTGAGGGTTGAGGCTTGGAGACAGGCTTGAAGCTTGGAAACTGGCTGTGTTCTTGAGGCTTGATGCTTGGAGACAGGCTGTGTTCTTGAGGCTTGAGGCTTGGGAACAGGCTTGGTGTCTTGTGGTTTGGAGACAGGCTGTGGTCTTGAGGCTTGAGGCTTGGAGATAGGCTTGGGGTCTTGAGGCTTGAGGCTTGGAGAGAGGCTTGGGGTCTTGAGGCTTGCAGACAGGCTGTGTTCTTGAGGCTTGAGGCTTGGAAACAGGCTTGGGGTCTTGAGGCTTGAGGCTTGGAGACAGGCTTGTGGTCTTGAGGCTTGAGACTTCGAGACAGGCTTGTGGTCTTGAGGTTTGGAGACATGCTGTGGTCTGAGGGTTGAGGCTTGGAAACAGTCTTGGAGTGATGAAGCTTGAGGCTTGCAGACAGGCTGGGGGCTTGAGGCTTGCGGCTTGGACACAGACTTGGGGACTTGAGGCTTAAAAATAGGGTTGGGATATTGAGGCTTGAGGCCTGGAGACAGGCTTGTTGTCTTGACGTTTGAGGCTTGGAGACAGGCTTGGGGTCTTGAGGATTGAGGGTTGGAGACAGGCTTGGGGTCTTGAGGCTTGAGGCTTACAGACAGGCTAGGGTCTTGAGGCTTGAGGCTTGGAGACAGGCTTGGGGTCTTGAGGCTTGAGACTGCGAGACAGGTTTGTGGTCTTGAGGCTTGAGGGTTGGAGACAGGCTTTGGGTCTTGAGGCTTGAGGGTTGGAGACAGGCTGGGGTCTTGAGGCTTGAGGCTTGGGGTCCTGAGGTTTGGAGACAGGCCTGGGATCTTGAGGCTTGAGGCTTGGAGACAGTCTTGGGGTCTTTAGGCTTGAGGTTTGGAAATAGGCTTGTTGTCTTGAGGCTTGAGGCTTGGAGAGAGGCTAGGGTCTTGAGGCTTGAGGCTTGGAGACAGGCTTGGGGTCTTGAGGCTTGAGACTGCGAGACAGGTTTGTGGTCTTGAGGCTTGAGGGTTGGAGACAGGCTTTGGGTCTTGAGGCTTGAGGGTTGGAGACAGGCTGGGGTCTTGAGGCTTGAGGCTTGGGGTCCTGAGGTTTGGAGACAGGCCTGGGATCTTGAGGCTTGAGGCTTGGAGACAGTCTTGGGGTCTTTAGGCTTGAGGTTTGGAAATAGGCTTGTTGTCTTGAGGCTTGAGGCTTGGAGAGAGGCTTGGGGTCTTGAGGCTTGAGACTGCGAGACAGGATTGTGGTCTTGAGGCTTGAGGCTTGTAGACAGGCTTTGGGTCTTGAGGCTTGAGGGTTGGACACAGTCTTGGGGTCTTGAAGCTTGAGGCTTGCAGACAGGCTGGGGTCTTGAGACCTGAGGCTTGGGGTCTTGAGGCTTAAGGCTTGGGGTCTTGAGGCTTGGAGACAGGCCTGGGTGCTTGAGGCTTGGAGACAGGCTTGTGTTCTTGACGCTTGAGGCTTGGAGACAGGCTTTTTGTCTTGAGGCTTGAGGCTTGGAGAGAGGCTTGGGGTCTTGAGGCTTGAGGTTTGCAGACAGGCTGGGGTCTTGGGACTTGAGGCTTGGAGACAGGCTGGGGTCTTGCGGCTTGAGGCTTGGGGTCTTGAGGCTTGGAGACAGGCCTGAGATCTAGAGGCTTGTGGCTTGGAAACAGGCTTGGGGTCTTGAGGGCTGGAGACAGGCTGGGGTCTTTAGGCTTGAGGCTTGGAGACAGGCTGTGGTGCTGGAGACAGGCTTGGGGTCTTGAGGCTTGGAAATAGGCTTGGGATATTGAGGCTTGAGGCTTGGAGACAGGCGGGGTCTTGAGGCCTGAGGGTTGGAGACAGACTTGGGCTCTTGAGGCTTGAGGGTTGCAGACAGGCTTAGGGTCTTGAGGCTTCAGGCTTCAAGACAGGCTTGGGGTCTTGCGGCTTGAGGCTTGGGGTCTTGAGGCTTGGAGACAGGCCTGGGTGCTTGAGGCTTGGAGACAGGCTTGTGTTCTTGACGCTTGAGGCTTGGAGACAGGCTTTTTGTCTTGAGGCTTGAGGCTTGGAGAGAGGCTTGGGGTCTTGAGGCTTGATACTGCGAGACAGGCTTGTGGTCATGAGGCTTGAGGCTTGAGGATTGGAGACAGGCTTGGGGTCTTGAGGCTTGAGGCTTGCAAACAGGCTGGGGTCTTGAGACTTGAGGCTTGGAGACAGGCTGGGGTCTTGCGGCTTCAGGCTTGGGGTCTTGAGGCTTGGAGACTGGCCTGAGATCTAGAGGCTTGTGGCTTGGAAACAGGCTTGGGGTCTTGAGGTTTGGAGACAGGCCTGGGATCTTGAGGCTTGAGGCTTGGAGACAGGCTTGGGCTCTTTAGGCTTGCGGCTTGGAGACAGGCTGTGGTGCTGGAGACAGGTGGGGTCTTGAGGCTTGGAAATAGGCTTGGGATATTGCGGCTTGAGGCTTGGAGACAGGCTTGGGGTCTTGAGGCCTGAGGCTTGGAGGCAGGCTTGGGCTCTTGAGGCTTGAGGCTTGCAGACAGGCTTCGGGTCTTGAGGCTTGAGGCTTCGAGACAGGTTTGGGGTCTTGAGGCTTGAGGCTTGGGGTCTTGAGATTTGGAGACAGTCCTGGGATCTTGAGGCGTGAGGATTGGAGACAGGTTTGTGGTCTTGAGGCTTGGAGACAGGCTTGGGTTCTTGAGGCTTGAGGCTTGGAGACAGACTTGGGGACCTGAGGCTTAAAAGTAGGCTTGGGATATTGAGGCTTGATTCTTAGAGACAGGCTTGGGGTCTTGAGGCTTGAGGCTTGGGGTCTTGAGGGTTGAGGCTTGGAGACAGGCTTGAAGCTTGGAAACTGGCTGTGTTCCTGAGGCTTGATGCTTGGAGACAGGCTGTGTTCTTGAGGCTTGAGGCTTGGGAACAGGCTTGGTGTCTTGAGGTTTGGAGACAGGCTGTGGTCTTGAGGCTTGAGGCTTGGAGATAGGCTTGGGGTCTTGAGGCTTGAGGCTTGGAGAGAGGCTTGGGGTCTTGAGGCTTGCAGACAGGCTGTGTTCTTGAGGCTTGAGGCTTGGAAACAGGCTTGGGGTCTTGAGGCTTGAGGCTTGGAGACAGGCTGGGGGCTTGAGGCTTGCGGCTTGGAGACAGACTTGGGGACTTGAGGCTTAAAAATAGGCTTGGGATATTGAGGCTTGAGGCCTGGAGACAGGCTTGTTGTCTTGACGTTTGAGGCTTGGAGACAGGCTTGGGGTCTTGAGGATTGAGGGTTGGAGACAGGCTTGGGGTCTTGAGGCTTGAGGCTTACAGACAGGCTAGGGTCTTGAGACTTGAGGCTTGGAGACAGGCTTGGGGTCTTGAGGCTTGAGACTGCGAGACAGGTTTGTGGTCTTGAGGCTTGAGGGTTGGAGACAGGCTTTGGGTCTTGAGGCTTGAGGGTTGGAGACAGGCTGGGGTCTTGAGGCTTGAGGCTTGGGGTCCTGAGGTTTGGAGACAGGCCTGGGATCTTGAGGCTTGAGGCTTGGAGACAGTCTTGGGGTCTTTAGGCTTGAGGTTTGGAGATAGGCTTGTTGTCTTGAGGCTTGAGGCTTGGAGAGAGGCTTGGGGTCTTGAGGCTTGAGACTGCGAGACAGGATTGTGGTCTTGAGGCTTGAGGCTTGTAGACAGGCTTTGGGTCTTGAGGCTTGAGGGTTGGACACAGTCTTGGGGTCTTGAAGCTTGAGGCTTGCAGACAGGCTGGGGTCTTGAGACCTGAGGCTTGGAGACAGGCTGGGGTCTTGTGGCTTGAGGCTTGGGGTCTTGAGGCTTAAGGCTTGGGGTCTTGAGGCTTGGAGACAGGCCTGTGTGCTTGAGGCTTGGAGACAGGCTTGTGTTCTTGACACTTGAGGCTTGGAGACAGGCTTTTTGTCTTGAGGCTTGAGGCTTGGAGAGAGGCTTGGGGTCTTGAGGCTTGAGGTTTGCAGACAGGCTGGGGTCTTGGGACTTGAGGCTTGGAGACAGGCTGGGGTCTTGCGGCTTGAGGCTTGAGGCTTGGGGTCTTGAGGCTTGGAGACAGGCCTGAGATCTAGAGGCTTGTGGCTTGGAAACAGGCTTGGGGTCTTGAGGGCTGGAGACAGGCTGGGGTCTTTAGGCTTGAGGCTTGGAGACAGGCTGTGGTGCTGGAGACAGGCTTGGGGTCTTGAGGCTTGGAAATAGGCTTGGTATATTGAGGCTTGAGGCTTGGAGACAGGCGGGGTCTTGAGGCCTGAGGCTTGGAGACAGACTTGGGCTCTTGAGGCTTGAGGGTTGCAGACAGGCTTAGGGTCTTGAGGCTTCAGGCTTCAAGACAGGCTTGGGGTCTTGAGGCTTGAGGCTTGGGGTCTTGAGATTTGGAGACAGTCCTGGGATCTTGAGGCATGAGGCTTGGAGACAGTCTTGGGGTCTTTAGGCTTGAGGCTTGGAGATAGGCTTGTTGTCTTGAGGCTTGAGGCTTGGAGAGAGGCTTGGGGTCTTGAGGCTTGAGACTGCGAGACAGGATTGTGGTCTTGAGGCTTGGAGAGAGGCTTGGGGTCTTGAGGCTTGAGACTGCGAGACAGGATTGTGGTCTTGAGGCTTGGAGACAGGCTTTGGGTCTTGAGGCTTGAGGTTTGGAGACAGTCTTGTGTTCTTGAGGCTTGAGGCTTGCAGACAGGCTTTTTGTCTTGAGGCTTGAGGCTTGGGGAGAGGCTTGGGTTCTTGAGTCTTGACACTGCGAGACAGGCTTGTGGTCATGAGGCTTGAGGCTTGAAGATTGGAGACAGGCTTGGTGTCTTGAGGCTTGAGGCTTGCAAACAGGCTGGGGTCTTGAGACTTGAGGCTTGCAAACAGGCTGGGGTCTTGAGACTTGAGGCTTGGAGAGAGGCTGAGGTCTTGCGGCTTCAGGCTTGGGGTCTTGAGGCTTGAGGCTAGGGGTCTTGAGGCTTGAGGCTTGGGGTCTTGAGGCTTGTAGACAGGCCTGAGATCTAGAGGCTTGTGGCTTGGAAACAGGCTTGGGGTCTTGAGGGTTGGAGACAGGCTGTGGTATTGAGGCTTGAGGGTTGGAGACAGGCTGGGGTCTTGCGGCTTGAGGCTTGGGGTCTTGAGGCTTAAGGCTTGGGGTCTTGAGGCTTGGAGACAGGCCTGGGTGCTTGAGGCTTGGAGACAGGCTTGTGTTCTTGACGCTTGAGGCTTGGAGACAGGCTTTTTGTCTTGAGGCTTGAGGCTTGGAGAGAGGCTTGGGGTCTTGAGGCTTGAGGTTTGCAGACAGGCTGGGGTCTTGGGACTTGAGGCTTGGAGACAGGCTGGGGTCTTGCGGCTTGAGGCTTGGGGTCTTGAGGCTTGAGGCTTGGGGTCTTGAGGCTTGGAGACAGGCCTGAGATCTAGAGGCTTGTGGCTTGGAAACAGGCTTGGGGTCTTGAGGGCTGGAGACAGGCTGGGGTCTTTAGGCTTGAGGCTTGGAGACAGGCTGTGGTGCTGGAGACAGGCTTGGGGTCTTGAGGCTTGGAAATAGGCTTGGGATATTGAGGCTTGAGGCTTGGAGACAGGCGGGGTCTTGAGGCCTGAGGCTTGGAGACAGACTTGGGCTCTTGAGGCTTGAGGGTTGGAGACAGGCTGGGGTCTTGCGGCTTGAGGCTTGGGGTCTTGAGGCTTGGAGACAGGCCTGGGTGCTTGAGGCTTGGAGACAGGCTTGTGTTCTTGACGCTTGAGGCTTGGAGACAGGCTTTTTGTCTTGAGGCTTGAGGCTTGGAGAGAGGCTTGGGGTCTTGAGGCTTGACACTGCGAGACAGGCTTGTGGTCATGAGGCTTGAGGCTTGAGGATTGGAGACAGGCTTGGGGTCTTGAGGCTTGAGGCTTGCAAACAGGCTGGGGTCTTGAGACTTGAGGCTTGGAGACAGGCTGGGGTCTTGCGGCTTCAGGCTTGGGGTCTTGAGGCTTGGAGACTGGCCTGAGATCTAGAGGCTTGTGGCTTGGAAACAGGCTTGGGGTCTTGAGGTTTGGAGACAGGCCTGGGATCTTGAGGCTTGAGGCTTGGAGACAGGCTTGGGCTCTTTAGGCTTGCGGCTTGGAGACAGGCTGTGGTGCTGGAGACAGGTGGGGTCTTGAGGCTTGGAAATAGGCTTGGGATATTGCGGCTTGAGGCTTGGAGACAGGCTTGGGGTCTTGAGGCCTGAGGCTTGGAGGCAGGCTTGGGCTCTTGAGGCTTGAGGCTTGCAGACAGGCTTCGGGTCTTGAGGCTTGAGGCTTCGAGACAGGTTTGGGGTCTTGAGGCTTGAGGCTTGGGGTCTTGAGACTTGGAGACAGTCCTGGGATCTTGAGGCGTGAGGATTGGAGACAGGTTTGTGGTCTTGAGGCTTGGAGACAGGCTTGGGTTCTTGAGGCTTGAGGCTTGGAGACAGACTTGGGGACCTGAGGCTTAAAAGTAGGCTTGGGATATTGAGGCTTGATTCTTAGAGACAGGCTTGGGGTCTTGAGGCTTGAGGCTTGGGGTCTTGAGGGTTGAGGCTTGGAGACAGGCTTGAAGCTTGGAAACTGGCTGTGTTCTTGAGGCTTGATGCTTGGAGACAGGCTGTGTTCTTGAGGCTTGAGGCTTGGGAACAGGCTTGGTGTCTTGAGGTTTGGAGACAGGCTGTGGTCTTGAGGCTTGAGGCTTGGAGATAGGCTTGGGGTCTTGAGGCTTGAGGCTTGGAGAGAGGCTTGGGGTCTTGAGGCTTGCAGACAGGCTGTGTTCTTGAGGCTTGAGGCTTGGAAACAGGCTTGGGGTCTTGAGGCTTGAGGCTTGGAGACAGGCTTGTGGTCTTGAGGCTTGAGACTTCGAGACAGGCTTGTGGTCTTGAGGTTTGGAGACATGCTGTGGTCTGAGGGTTGAGGCTTGGAAACAGTCTTGGAGTGATGAAGCTTGAGGCTTGCAGACAGGCTGGGGGCTTGAGGCTTGCGGCTTGGAGACAGACTTGGGGACTTGAGGCTTAAAAATAGGCTTGGGATATTGAGGCTTGAGGCCTGGAGACAGGCTTGTTGTCTTGACGTTTGAGGCTTGGAGACAGGCTTGGGGTCTTGAGGATTGAGGGTTGGAGACAGGCTTGGGGTCTTGAGGCTTGAGGCTTACAGACAGGCTAGGGTCTTGAGACTTGAGGCTTGGAGACAGGCTTGGGGTCTTGAGGCTTGAGACTGCGAGACAGGTTTGTGGTCTTGAGGCTTGAGGGTTGGAGACAGGCTTTGGGTCTTGAGGCTTGAGGGTTGGAGACAGGCTGGGGTCTTGAGGCTTGAGGCTTGGGGTCCTGAGGTTTGGAGACAGGCCTGGGATCTTGAGGCTTGAGGCTTGGAGACAGTCTTGGGGTCTTTAGGCTTGAGGTTTGGAGATAGGCTTGTTGTCTTGAGGCTTGAGGCTTGGAGAGAGGCTTGGGGTCTTGAGGCTTGAGACTGCGAGACAGGATTGTGGTCTTGAGGCTTGAGGCTTGTAGACAGGCTTTGGGTCTTGAGGCTTGAGGGTTGGACACAGTCTTGGGGTCTTGAAGCTTGAGGCTTGCAGACAGGCTGGGGTCTTGAGACCTGAGGCTTGGAGACAGGCTGGGGTCTTGCGGCTTGAGGCTTGGGGTCTTGAGGCTTAAGGCTTGGGGTCTTGAGGCTTGGAGACAGGCCTGGGTGCTTGAGGCTTGGAGACAGGCTTGTGTTCTTGACGCTTGAGGCTTGGAGACAGGCTTTTTGTCTTGAGGCTTGAGGCTTGGAGAGAGGCTTGGGGTCTTGAGGCTTGAGGTTTGCAGACAGGCTGGGGTCTTGGGACTTGAGGCTTGGAGACAGACTGGGGTCTTGCGGCTTGAGGCTTGGGGTCTTGAGGCTTGAGGCTTGGGGTCTTGAGGCTTGGAGACAGGCCTGAGATCTAGAGGCTTGTGGCTTGGAAACAGGCTTGGGGTCTTGAGGGCTGGAGACAGGCTGGGGTCTTTAGGCTTGAGGCTTGGAGACAGGCTGTGGTGCTGGAGACAGGCTTGGGGTCTTGAGGCTTGGAAATAGGCTTGGGATATTGAGGCTTGAGGCTTGGAGACAGGCGGGGTCTTGAGGCCTGAGGCTTGGAGACAGACTTGGGCTCTTGAGGCTTGAGGGTTGCAGACAGGCTTAGGGTCTTGAGGCTTCAGGCTTCAAGACAGGCTTGGGGTCTTGAGGCTTGAGGCTTGTGGTCTTGAGATTTGGAGACAGTCCTGGGATCTTGAGGCATGAGGCTTGGAGACAGTCTTGGGGTCTTTAGGCTTGAGGCTTGGAGATAGGCTTGTTGTCTTGAGGCTTGAGGCTTGGAGAGAGGCTTGGGGTCTTGGGGCTTGAGACTGCGAGACAGGATTGTGGTCTTGAGGCTTGGAGACAGGCTTTGGGTCTTGTGGCTTGAGGTTTGGAGACAGTCTTCGGGTCTTGAGGCTTGAGGCTTGCAGACAGGCTGGGGTCTTGAGACCTGAGGCTTGGAGACAGGCTGGGGTCTTGCGGCTTGAGGCTTGGGGTCTTGAGGCTTAAGGCTTGGGGTCTTGAGGCTTGGAGACAGGCCTGGGTGCTTGAGGCTTGGAGACAGGCTTGTGTTCTTGACGCTTGAGGCTTGGAGACAGGCTTTTTGTCTTGAGGCTTGAGGCTTGGAGAGAGGCTTGGGTTCTTGAGTCTTGACACTGCGAGACAGGCTTGTGGTCATGAGGCTTGAGGCTTGAAGATTGGAGACAGGCTTGGTGTCTTGAGGCTTGAGGCTTGCAAACAGGCTGGGGTCTTGAGACTTGAGGCTTGCAAACAGGCTGGGGTCTTGAGACTTGAGGCTTGGAGAGAGGCTGAGGTCTTGCGGCTTCAGGCTTGGGGTCTTGAGGCTTGAGGCTTGGGGTCTTGAGGCTTGAGGCTTGGGGTCTTGAGGCTTGTAGACAGGCCTGAGATCTAGAGGCTTGTGGCTTGGAAACAGGCTTGGGGTCTTGAAGGTTGGAGACAGGCTGTGGTATTGAGGCTTGAGGGTTGGAGACAGGCTGGGGTCTTGAGGCTTGAGGCTTGGGGTCTTGAGGTTTGGAGACAGGCCTGGGATCTTGAGGCTTGAGGCTTGGAGACAGTCTTGGGGTCTTTAGGCTTGAGGCTTGGAGACAGGCTGTGATGCTGGAGACAGGTGGGGTCTTGAGGCTTGGAAATAGGCTTGGGATATTGCGGCTTGAGGCTTCGAGACAGGCTTGGGCTCTTGAGGCTTGAGGCTTGCAGACAGGCTTCGGGTCTTGAGGCTTGAGGCTTCGAGACAGGTTTGTGGTTTTGAGGCTTGAGGGTTGGAGACAGGCTTTGGGTCTTGAGGCTTGAGGGTTGGAGACAGTCTTGGGGTCTTTAGGCTTGAGGCTTGGAGATAGGCTTGTTGTCTTGAGGCTTGAGGCTTGAAGAGAGGCTTGGGGTCTTGAGGCTTGAGACTGCGAGACAGGATTGTGGTCTTGAGGCTTGGAGACAGGCTTTGGGTCTTGAGGCTTGAGGTTTGGAGACAGTCTTGGGGTCTTGAGGCTTGAGGCTTGCAGACAGGCTGGGGTCTTGAGACCTGAGGCTTGGAGACAGGCTGGGGTCTTGCGGCTTGAGGCTTGGGGTCTTGAGGCTTGAGGCTTGGGGTCTTGAGGTTTGGAGACAGGCCTGGGTGCTTGAGGCTTGGAGACAGGCTTGTGTTCTTGACGCTTGAGGCTTGGAGACAGGCTTTTTGTCTTGAGGCTTGAGGCTTGGAGAGAGGCTTGGGTTCTTGAGTCTTGACACTGCGAGACAGGCTTGTGGTCATGAGGCTTGAGGCTTGAGGATTGGAGACAGGCTTGGGGTCTTGAGGCTTGAGGCTTGCAAACAGGCTAGGGTCTTGAGACTTGAGGCTTGGAAACAGGCTGGGGTCTTGAGACTTGAGGCTTGGAGACAGGCTGGGGTCTTGCAGCTTCAGGCTTGGGGTCTTGAGGCTTGAGGCTTGGGGTCTTGTGGCTTGAGGCTTGGGGTCTTGAGGCTTGTAGACAGGCCTGAGATCTAGAGGCTTGTGGCTTGGAAACAGGCTTGGGGTCTTGAGGGTTGGAGACAGGCTGTGGTATTGAGGCTTGAGGATTGGAGACAGGCTGGGGTCTTGAGGCTTGAGGCTTGGGGTCCTGAGGTTTGGAGACAGGCCTGGGATCTTGAGGCTTGAGGCTTGGAGACAGTCTTGGGGTCTTTAGGCTTGAGGCTTGGAGACAGGCTGTGGTGCTGGAGACAGGTGGGGTCTTGAGGCTTGGAAATAGGCTTGGGATATTGCGGCTTGAGGCTTGGAGACAGGCTTGGGCTCTTGAGGCTTGAGGCTTGAGGCTTGCAGACAGGCTTCGCGTCTTGAGGCTTGAGGCTTCAAGACAGGTTTGTGGTCTTGAGGCTTTAGGGTTGGAGACAGGTTTGTGGTCTTGAGGCTTGAGGGTTGGAGACAGGCTTTGGGTCTTGAGGCTTGAGGGTTGGAGACAGGCGGGGGTCTTGAGGCTTGAGGCTTGGGGTCCTGAGGTTTGGAGACAGGCCTGGGATCTTGAGGCTTGAGGCTTGGAGACAGTCTTGGGGTCTTTAGGCTTGAGGCTTGGAGATAGGCTTGTTGTCTTGAGGCTTGAGGCTTGGAGACAGGCTTGGGGTCTTGAGGCTTGGAGAGAGGCTTGGGGTCTTGAGGCTTGAGACTGCGGGACATGATTGTGGTCTTGAGGCTTGAGGCTTGGAGACAGGCTGTGGATCTTGAGGCTTGAGGGTTGGAGACATGCTGGGGTCTTGCGGCTTGAGGCTTGGGGTCTTGAGGCTTGGAGACAGGCCTGGGTGCTTGAGGCTTGGAGACAGGCTTGTGTTCTTGACGCTTGAGGCTTGGAGACAGGCTTTTTGTCTTGAGGCTTGAGGCTTGGAGAGAGGCTTGGGGTCTTGAGGCTTGACACTGCGAGACAGGCTTGTGGTCATGAGGCTTGAGGCTTGAGGATTGGAGACAGGCTTGGGGTCTTGAGGCTTGAGGCTTGCAAACAGGCTGGGGTCTTGAGACTTGAGGCTTGGAGACAGGCTGGGGTCTTGCGGCTTCAGGCTTGGGGTCTTGAGGCTTGGAGACTGGCCTGAGATCTAGAGGCTTGTGGCTTGGAAACAGGCTTGGGGTCTTGAGGTTTGGAGACAGGCCTGGGATCTTGAGGCTTGAGGCTTGGAGACAGGCTTGGGCTCTTTAGGCTTGCGGCTTGGAGACAGGCTGTGGTGCTGGAGACAGGTGGGGTCTTGAGGCTTGGAAATAGGCTTGGGATATTGCGGCTTGAGGCTTGGAGACAGGCTTGGGGTCTTGAGGCCTGAGGCTTGGAGGCAGGCTTGGGCTCTTGAGGCTTGAGGCTTGCAGACAGGCTTCGGGTCTTGAGGCTTGAGGCTTCGAGACAGGTTTGGGGTCTTGAGGCTTGAGGCTTGGGGTCTTGAGATTTGGAGACAGTCCTGGGATCTTGAGGCGTGAGGATTGGAGACAGGTTTGTGGTCTTGAGGCTTGGAGACAGGCTTGGGTTCTTGAGGCTTGAGGCTTGGAGACAGACTTGGGGACCTGAGGCTTAAAAGTAGGCTTGGGATATTGAGGCTTGATTCTTAGAGACAGGCTTGGGGTCTTGAGGCTTGAGGCTTGGGGTCTTGAGGGTTGAGGCTTGGAGACAGGCTTGAAGCTTGGAAACTGGCTGTGTTCTTGAGGCTTGATGCTTGGAGACAGGCTGTGTTCTTGAGGCTTGAGGCTTGGGAACAGGCTTGGTGTCTTGAGGTTTGGAGACAGGCTGTGGTCTTGAGGCTTGAGGCTTGGAGATAGGCTTGGGGTCTTGAGGCTTGAGGCTTGGAGAGAGGCTTGGGGTCTTGAGGCTTGCAGACAGGCTGTGTTTTTGAGGCTTGAGGCTTGGAAACAGGCTTGGGGTCTTGAGGCTTGAGGCTTGGAGACAGGCTTGTGGTCTTGAGGCTTGAGACTTCGAGACAGGCTTGTGGTCTTGAGGTTTGGAGACATGCTGTGGTCTGAGGGTTGAGGCTTGGAAACAGTCTTGGAGTGATGAAGCTTGAGGCTTGCAGACAGGCTGGGGGCTTGAGGCTTGCGGCTTGGAGACAGACTTGGGGACTTGAGGCTTAAAAATAGGCTTGGGATATTGAGGCTTGAGGCCTGGAGACAGGCTTGTTGTCTTGACGTTTGAGGCTTGGAGACAGGCTTGGGGTCTTGAGGATTGAGGGTTGGAGACAGGCTTGGGGTCTTGAGGCTTGAGGCTTACAGACAGGCTAGGGTCTTGAGACTTGAGGCTTGGAGACAGGCTTGGGGTCTTGAGGCTTGAGACTGCGAGACAGGTTTGTGGTCTTGAGGCTTGAGGGTTGGAGACAGGCTTTGGGTCTTGAGGCTTGAGGGTTGGAGACAGGCTGGGGTCTTGAGGCTTGAGGCTTGGGGTCCTGAGGTTTGGAGACAGGCCTGGGATCTTGAGGCTTGAGGCTTGGAGACAGTCTTGGGGTCTTTAGGCTTGAGGTTTGGAGATAGGCTTGTTGTCTTGAGGCTTGAGGCTTGGAGAGAGGCTTGGGGTCTTGAGGCTTGAGACTGCGAGACAGGATTGTGGTCTTGAGGCTTGAGGCTTGTAGACAGGCTTTGGGTCTTGAGGCTTGAGGGTTGGACACAGTCTTGGGGTCTTGAAGCTTGAGGCTTCGAGACAGGATTGTGGTCTTGAGGCTTGGAGACAGGCTTTGGGTCTTGAGGCTTGAGGGTTGGAGACAGTCTTGGGGTCTTGAGGCTTGAGGCTTGCAGACAGGCTGGGGTCTTGAGACCTGAGGCTTGGAGACAGGCTGGGGTCTTGCGGCTTGGGGTCTTGAGGCTTAAGGTTTGGGGTCTTGAGGCTTGGAGACAGGCCTGGGTGCTTGAGGCTTGGAGACAGGCTTGTGTTCTTGACGCTTGAGGCTTGGAGACAGGCTTTTTGTCTTGAGGCTTGAGGCTTGGAGAGAGGCTTGGGGTCTTGAGGCTTGAGGTTTGCAGACAGGCTGGGGTCTTGGGACTTGAGGCTTGGAGACAGACTGGGGTCTTGCGGCTTGAGGCTTGGGGTCTTGAGGCTTGAGGCTTGGGGTCTTGAGGCTTGGAGACAGGCCTGAGATCTAGAGGCTTGTGGCTTGGAAACAGGCTTGGGGTCTTGAGGGCTGGAGACAGGCTGGGGTCTTTAGGCTTGAGGCTTGGAGACAGGCTGTGGTGCTGGAGACAGGCTTGGGGTCTTGAGGCTTGGAAATAGGCTTGGGATATTGAGGCTTGAGGCTTGGAGACAGGCGGGGTCTTGAGGCCTGAGGCTTGGAGACAGACTTGGGCTCTTGAGGCTTGAGGGTTGCAGACAGGCTTAGGGTCTTGAGGCTTCAGGCTTCAAGACAGGCTTGGGGTCTTGAGGCTTGAGGCTTGGGGTCTTGAGATTTGGAGACAGTCCTGGGATCTTGAGGCATGAGGCTTGGAGACAGTCTTGGGGTCTTTAGGCTTGAGGCTTGGAGATAGGCTTGTTGTCTTGAGGCTTGAGGCTTGGAGAGAGGCTTGGGGTCTTGAGGCTTGAGACTGCGAGACAGGATTGTGGTCTTGAGGCTTGGAGACAGGCTTTGGGTCTTGAGGCTTGAGGTTTGGAGACAGTCTTGGGGTCTTGAGGCTTGAGGCTTGCAGACAGGCTGGGGTCTTGAGACCTGAGGCTTGGAGACAGGCTGGGGTCTTGCGGCTTGAGGCTTGGGGTCTTGAGGCTTAAGGCTTGGGGTCTTGAGGCTTGGAGACAGGCCTGGGTGATTGAGGCTTGGAGACAGGCTTGTGTTCTTGAGGCTTGAGGCTTGGAGAGAGGCTTGGGTTCTTGAGTCTTGACACTGCGAGACAGGCTTGTGGTCATGAGGCTTGAGGCTTGAAGATTGGAGACAGGCTTGGTGTCTTGAGGCTTGAGGCTTGCAAACAGGCTGGGGTCTTGAGACTTGAGGCTTGCAAACAGGCTGGGGTCTTGAGACTTGAGGCTTGGAGAGAGGCTGAGGTCTTGTGGCTTCAGGCTTGGGGTCTTGAGGCTTGAGGCTTGGGGTCTTGAGGCTTGAGGCTTGGGGTCTTGAGGCTTGTAGACAGGCCTGAGATCTAGAGGCTTGTGGCTTGGAAACAGGCTTGGGGTCTTGAGGGTTGGAGACAGGCTGTGGTATTGAGGCTTGAGGGTTGGAGACAGGCTGGGGTCTTGAGGCTTGAGGCTTGGGGTCTTGAGGTTTGGAGACAGGCCTGGGATCTTGAGGCTTGAGGCTTGGAGACAGTCTTGGGGTCTTTAGGCTTGAGGCTTGGAGACAGGCTGTGGTGCTGGAGACAGGTGGGGTCTTGAGGCTTGGAAATAGGCTTGGGATATTGCGGCTTGAGGCTTCGAGACAGGCTTGGGCTCTTGAGGCTTGAGGCTTGCAGACAGGCTTCGGGTCTTGAGGCTTGAGGCTTCGAGACAGGTTTGTGGTTTTGAGGCTTGAGGGTTGGAGACAGGCTTTGGGTCTTGAGGCTTGAGGGTTGGAGACAGTCTTGGGGTCTTTAGGCTTGAGGCTTGGAGATAGGCTTGTTGTCTTGAGGCTTGAGGCTTGGAGAGAGGCTTGGGGTCTTGAGGCTTGAGACTGCGAGACAGGATTGTGGTCTTGAGGCTTGGAAACAGGCTTTGGGTCTTGAGGCTTGAGGTTTGGAGACAGTCTTGGGGTCTTGAGGCTTGAGGCTTGCAGACAGGCTGGGGTCTTGAGACCTGAGGCTTGGAGACAGGCTGGGGTCTTGCGGCTTGAGGCTTGGGGTCTTGAGGCTTGAGGCTTGGGGTCTTGAGGCTTGGAGACAGGCCTGGGTGCTTGAGGCTTGGAGACAGGCTTGTGTTCTTGACGCTTGAGGCTTGGAGACAGGCTTTTTGTCTTGAGGCTTGAGGCTTGGAGAGAGGCTTGGGTCCTTGAGTCTTGACACTGCGAGACAGGCTTGTGGTCATGAGGCTTGAGGCTTGAGGATTGGAGACAGGCTTGCGGTCTTGAGGCTTGAGGCTTGCAAACAGGCTAGGGTCTTGAGACTTGAGGCTTGCAAACAGGCTGGGGTCTAGAGACTTGAGGCTTGGAGACAGGCTGGGGTCTTGCAGCTTCAGGCTTGGGGTCTTGAGGCTTGAGGCTTGGGGTCTTGTGGCTTGAGGCTTGGGGTCTTGAGGCTTGTAGACAGGCCTGAGATCTAGAGGCTTGTGGCTTGGAAACAGGCTTGGGGTCTTGAGGGTTGGAGACAGGCTGTGGTATTGAGGCTTGAGGGTTGGAGACAGGCTGGGGTCTTGAGGCTTGAGGCTTGGGGTCCTGAGGTTTGGAGACAGGCCTGGGATCTTGAGGCTTGAGGCTTGGAGACAGTCTTGGGGTCTTTCGGCTTGAGGCTTGGAGACAGGCTGTGGTGCTGGAGACAGGTGGGGTCTTGAGGCAAGGAAATAGGCTTGGGATATTGCGGCTTGAGGCTTGGAGACAGGCTTGGGCTCTTGAGGCTTGAGGCTTGCAGACAGGCTTCGCGTCTTGAGGCTTGAGGCTTCAAGACAGGTTTGTGGTCTTGAGGCTTTAGGGTTGGAGACAGGTTTGTGGTCTTGAGGCTTGAGGGTTGGAGACAGGCTTTGGGTCTTGAGGCTTGAGGGTTGGAGACAGGCGGGGGTCTTGAGGCTTGAGGCTTGGGGTCCTGAGGTTTGGAGACAGGCCTGGGATCTTGAGGCTTGAGGCTTGGAGACAGTCTTGGGGTCTTTAGGCTTGAGGCTTGGAGATAGGCTTGTTGTCTTGAGGCTTGAGGCTTGGAGACAGGCTTGGGGTCTTGAGGCTTGGAGAGAGGCTTGGGGTCTTGAGGCTTGAGACTGCGAGACATGATTGTGGTCTTGAGGCTTGAGGCTTGGAGACAGGCTGTGGATCTTGAGGCTTGAGGGTTGGAGACAGGCTGGGGTCTTGCGGCTTGAGGCTTGGGGTCTTGAGGCTTGGAGACAGGCCTGGGTGCTTGAGGCTTGGAGACAGGCTTGTGTTCTTGACGCTTGAGGCTTGGAGACAGGCTTTTTGTCTTGAGGCTTGAGGCTTGGAGAGAGGCTTGGGGTCTTGAGGCTTGACACTGCGAGACAGGCTTGTGGTCATGAGGCTTGAGGCTTGAGGATTGGAGACAGGCTTGGGGTCTTGAGGCTTGAGGCTTGCAAACAGGCTGGGGTCTTGAGACTTGAGGCTTGGAGACAGGCTGGGGTCTTGCGGCTTCAGGCTTGGGGTCTTGAGGCTTGGGGTCTTGAGGCTTGGAGACTGGCCTGAGATCTAGAGGCTTGTGGCTTGGAAACAGGCTTGGGGTCTTGAGGTTTGGAGACAGGCCTGGGATCTTGAGGCTTGAGGCTTGGAGACAGGTTTGGGCTCTTTAGGCTTGCGGCTTGGAGACAGGCTGTGGTGCTGGAGACAGGTGGGGTCTTGAGGCTTGGAAATAGGCTTGGGATATTGCGGCTTGAGGCTTGGAGACAGGCTTGGGGTCTTGAGGCCTGAGGCTTGGAGGCAGGCTTGGGCTCTTGAGGCTTGAGGCTTGCAGACAGGCTTCGGGTCTTGAGGCTTGAGGCTTCGAGACAGGTTTGGGGTCTTGAGGCTTGAGGCTTGGGGTCTTGAGATTTGGAGACAGTCCTGGGATCTTGAGGCGTGAGGATTGGAGACAGGTTTGTGGTCTTGAGGCTTGGAGACAGGCTTGGGTTCTTGAGGCTTGAGGCTTGGAGACAGACTTGGGGACCTGAGGCTTAAAAGTAGGCTTGGGATATTGAGGCTTGATTCTTAGAGACAGGCTTGGGGTCTTGAGGCTTGAGGCTTGGGGTCTTGAGGGTTGAGGCTTGGAGACAGGCTTGAAGCTTGGAAACTGGCTGTGTTCTTGAGGCTTGATGCTTGGAGACAGGCTGTGTTCTTGAGGCTTGAGGCTTGGGAACAGGCTTGGTGTCTTGAGGTTTGGAGACAGGCTGTGGTCTTGAGGCTTGAGGCTTGGAGATAGGCTTGGGGTCTTGAGGCTTGAGGCTTGGAGAGAGGCTTGGGGTCTTGAGGCTTGCAGACAGGCTGTGTTCTTGAGGCTTGAGGCTTGGAAACAGGCTTGGGGTCTTGAGGCTTGAGGCTTGGAGACAGGCTTGTGGTCTTGAGGCTTGAGACTTCGAGACAGGCTTGTGGTCTTGAGGTTTGGAGACATGCTGTGGTCTGAGGGTTGAGGCTTGGAAACAGTCTTGGAATGATGAAGCTTGAGGCTTGCAGACAGGCTGGGGGCTTGAGGCTTGCGGCTTGGAGACAGACTTGGGGACTTGAGGCTTAAAAATAGGCTTGGGATATTGAGGCTTGAGGCCTGGAGACAGGCTTGTTGTCTTGACGTTTGAGGCTTGGAGACAGGCTTGGGGTCTTGAGGATTGAGGGTTGGAGACAGGCTTGGGGTCTTGAGGCTTGAGGCTTACAGACAGGCTAGGGTCTTGAGACTTGAGGCTTGGAGACAGGCTTGGGGTCTTGAGGCTTGAGACTGCGAGACAGGTTTGTGGTCTTGAGGCTTGAGGGTTGGAGACAGGCTTTGGGTCTTGAGGCTTGAGGGTTGGAGACAGGCTGGGGTCTTGAGGCTTGAGGCTTGGGGTCCTGAGGTTTGGAGACAGGCCTGGGATCTTGAGGCTTGGAGACAGTCTTGGGGTCTTTAGGCTTGAGGTTTGGAGATAGGCTTGTTGTCTTGAGGCTTGAGGCTTGGAGAGAGGCTTGGGGTCTTGAGGCTTGAGACTGCGAGACAGGATTGTGGTCTTGAGGCTTGAGGCTTGTAGACAGGCTGGGGTCTTGAGACCTGAGGCTTGTAGACAGGCTGGGGTCTTGCGGCTTGAGGCTTGGGGTCTTGAGGCTTAAGGCTTGGGGTCTTGAGGCTTGGAGACAGGCCTGGGTGCTTGAGGCTTGGAGACAGGCTTGTGTTCTTGACGCTTGAGGCTTGGAGACAGGCTTTTTGTCTTGAGGCTTGAGGCTTGGAGAGAGGCTTGGGGTCTTGAGGCTTCACACTGCGAGACAGGCTTGTGGTCATGAGGCTTGAGGCTTGCAAACAGGCTGGAATCTTGAGACTTGAGGCTTGGAGACAGGCTGGGGTCTTGCAGATTCAGGCTTGGGGTCTTGAGGCTTGAGGCTCGGGGTCTTGAGGCTTGGAGACAGGCCTGAGATCTAGAGGCTTGTGGCTTGGAAACAGGCTTGGGGTCTTGAGGGTTGGAGACAGGCTGTGGTCATGAGGCTTGAGGCTTGGAGACAGGCTGGGGTCTTGAGGCTTGAGGCTTGGGGTCTTGAGGTTTGGAGACAGGCCTGGGATCTTGAGGCTTGAGGCTTGCAGACAGGTTTCGGGTCTTGAGGCTTGAGGCTTCGAGACAGGTTTGTGGTTTTGATGCTTGAGGCTTGGAGACAGGCTTTGGGTCTTGAGGCTTGAGGGTTGGAGACAGGCTTGGGGTCTTTAGGCTTGCGGCTTAGAGACAGGCTGTGGTGCTGGAGACAGGTGGGGTCTTGAGGCTTGGAAATAGGCTTGGGATATTGCGGCTTGAGGCTTGGAGACAGGCTTGGGGTCTTGAGGCCTGAGGCTTGGAGACAGGCTTGGGCTCTTGAGGCTTGAGGCTTACAGACAGGCTTGGGGTCTTGAGGCTTGAGGCTTCGAGACAGGCTTTGGGTCTTAAGGCTTGAGGGTTGGAGACAGGCTGGGGTCTTGAGGCTTGAGGCTTCGGGTCCTGAGGTTTGGAGACAGTCCTGGGAACTTGAGGCTTGAGGCTCGGAGACAGTCTTGGGGTCTTTAGGCTTGAGGCTTGGAGATAGGCTTGTTGTCTTGAGGCTTGAGGCTTGGAGAGAGGCTTGGGGTCTTGAGGCTTGAGACTGCGAGACAGGCTTTGGGTCTTGAGGCTTGAGGGTTGGAGACAGTCTTGGGGTCTTGAGGCTTGAGGCTTGCAGACAGGCTGGGGTCTTGAGACCTGAGGCTTGGAGACAGGCTGTGGTCTTGTGGCTTGAGGCTTGGGGTCTTGAGGCTTGGAGACAGGCCTGGGTGCTTGAGGCTTGGAGACAGGCTTGTGTTCTTGACGCTTGAGGCTTGGAGACAGGCTTTTTGTCTTGAGGCTTGAGGCTTGGAGAGAGGCTTGGGGTCTTGAGGCTTGACACTGCGAGACAGGCTTGTGGTCATGAGGCTTGAGGCTTGAGGCTTGCAAACAGGCTGGGGTCTTGAGACTTGAGGCTTGGAGACAGGCTGGGGTCTTGCGGCTTCAGGCTTGGGGTCTTGAGGCTTGAGGCTTGGGGTCTTGAGGCTTGGAAACAGGCCTGAGATCTAGAGGCTTGTGGCTTGGAAACAGGCTTGGGGTCTTGAGGGTTGGAGACAGGCTGTCGTCTTGAGGCTTGAGGCTTGGAGACAGACTGGGGTCTTGAGGCCTGAGGCTTGGAGACAGGCTTGGGGTCTTGAGGCTTGAGGTTTCGAGACAGGTTTGTGGTCTTGAGGCTTGAGGGTTGGAGACAGGCTTTGGGTCTTGAGGCTTGAGGGTTGGAGACAGGCTGGGGTCTTGAGGCTTGAGGCTTGGGGTACTGAGGTTTGGAGACAGGCCTGGGATCTTGAGGCTTGAGGCTTGGAGACAGGCTTGGGGTCTTGAGGCCTGAGGCTTGGAGACAGGCTTGGGCTCTTGAGGCTTGAGGCTTGCAGACAGGCTTGTGGTCTTGAGGCTTGAGGCTTCGACACAGATTTGTGGTCTTGAGGCTTGAGGGTTGGAGACAGGCTTTGGGTCTTGAGGCTTGAGGGTTGGAGACAGGCTGGGGTCTTGAGGCTTGAGGCTTGGGGTCCTGAGGTTTGGAGACATGCCTGGGATCTTGAGGCTTGAGGCTTGGAGACAGTCTTGGGGACTTTAGGCTTGAGGCTTGGAGATAGGCTTGTTGTCTTGAGGCTTGAGGCTTGGAGATAGGCTTGTTGTCTTGAGGCTTGAGGCTTGGAGAGAGGCTTGGGGTCTTGAGGTTTGAGACTGCGAGACAGCATTGTGGTCTTGAGGCTTGAGGCTTGGAGACAGGCTTTGGGTCTTGAGGCTTGAGGGTTGGAGACAGTCTTGGGGTCTTGAGGCTTGAGGCTTGCAGACAGGCTGGGGTCTGGAGACCTGAGGCTTGTAGACAGGCTGGGGTCTTGCGGCTTGAGGCTTGGGGTCTTGAGGCTTAAGGCTTGGGGTCTTGAGGCTTGGAGACAGGCCTGGGTGCTTGAGGCTTGGAGACAGGCTTGTGTTCTTGACACTTGAGGCTTGGAGACAGGCTTTTTGTCTTGAGGCTTGAGGCTTGGAGAGAGGCTTGGGGTCTTGAGGCTTCACACTGCGAGACAGGCTTGTAGTCATGAGGCTTGAGGCTTGCAAACAGGCTGGAGTCTTGAGACTTGAGGCTTGGAGACAGGCTGGGGTCTTGCAGATTCAGGCTTGGGGTCTTGAGGCTTGAGGCTCGGGGTCTTGAGGCTTGGAGACAGGCCTGAGATCTAGAGGCTTGTGGCTTGGAAACAGGCTTGGGGTCTTGAGGGTTGGAGACAGGCTGTGGTCTTGAGGCTTGAGGCTTGGAGAGAGGCTGGGGTCTTGAGGCTTGAGGCTTGGGGTCTTGAGATTTGGAGACAGGCCTGGGATCTTGAGGCTTGACGCTTGCAGACAGGCTTCGGGTCTTGAGGCTTGAGGCTTCGGGACAGGTTTGTGGTTTTGAGGCTTGAGGCTTGGAGACAGGCTTTGGGTCTTGAGGCTTGAGGCTTGGAGACAGGCTGGGGTCTTGAGGCTTGAGGCTTGGGGTCCTGAGGTTTGGAGACAGGCCTGGGATCTTGAGGCTTGAGGCTTGGAGACAGGCTTGGGGTCTTTAGGCTTGCGGCTTGGAGACAGGCTGTGGTGCTGGAGACAAGTGGGGTCTTGAGGCTTGGAAATAGGCTTGGGATATTGCGGCTTGAGGCTTGGAGACAGGCTTGGGGTCTTGAGGCCTGAGGCTTGGAGACAGGCTTGGGCTCTTGAGGCTTGAGGCTTACAGACAGGCTTGGGGTCTTGAGGCTTGAGGCTTCGAGACAGGTTTGTGGTCTTGAGGCTTGAGGGTTGGAGACAGGCTTTGGGTCTTGAGGCTTGAGGGTTGGAGACAGGCTGGGGTCTTGAGGCTTGAGGCTTGGGGTCCTGAGGTTTGGAGACAGGCCTGGGAGCTTGAGGCTTGAGGCTTGGAGACAGTCTTGGGGTCTTTAGGCTTGAGGCTTGGAGATAGGCTTGTTGTCTTGAGGGTTGAGGCTTGGAGAGAGGCTTGGGGTCTTGAGGCTTGAGACTGCGAGACAGGATTGTGGTCTTGAGGCTTGAGGCTTGGAGACAGGCTTTGGGTTTTGAGGCTTGAGGGTTGGAGACAGGCTTGGGGTCTTGAGGCTTGCGGCTAGCAGACAGGCTGTGGTCTTGAGACCTGAGGCTTGGAGACAGGCTGGGGTCTTGCGGCTTGAGGCTTGGGGTCTTGAGGCTTAAGGTTTGGGGTCTTGAGGCTTGGAGACAGGCCTGGGTGCTTGAGGCTTGGAGACAGGCTTGTGTTCTTGACGATTGAGTCTTGGAGACAGGCTTTTTGTCTTGAGGCTTGAGGCTTGGAGAGAGGCTTGGGGTCTTGAGGCTTGACACTGCGAGACAGGATTGTGGTCTTGAGGCTTGATGCTTGGAGACAGGCTTTGGGTCTTGAAGCTTGAGGGTTGGAGACAGTCTTGGGGTCTTGAGGCTTGAGGCTTGCAGACAGGCTGGGGTCTTGAGACCTGAGGCTTGGAGACACTCTGGGGTCTTGCGGCTTGAGGCTTGGGGTCTTGAGGCTTAAGGTTTGGGGTCTTGAGGCTTGGAGACAGGCTTGTGTTCTTGACGCTTGAGGCTTGGAGACAGGCTTTTTGTCTTGAGGCTTCAGGCTTGGAGAGAGGCTTGTGGTCTTGAGGCTTGACACTGCGAGACAGGCTTGTGGTCATGAGGCTTGAGGCTTGAGGATTGGAGACAGGCTTGGGGTCTTGAGGCTTGAGGCTTGCAAACAGGCTGGGGTCTTGAGGCTTGGAGACAGGCTGGGGTCTTGTGGCTTCAGGCTTGGGGTCTTGAGGCTTGAGGCTTGGGGTCTTGAGGCTTGGAGACAGGCCTGAGATCTAGAGGCTTGTGGCTTGGAAACAGGCTTGGGGTCTTGAGGGTTGGAGACAGGCTGTGGTCTTGAGGCTTGAGGCTTGGAGACAGGCTGGGGTCTTGAGGCTTGAGGCTTGGGGTCTTGAGGTTTGGAGACAGGCCTGGGATCTTGAGGCTTAAGGCTTGGAGACAGGCTTGGGGTCTTTAGGCTTGCGGCTTGGAGATAGGCTGTGGTGCTGGAGACAGGTGGGGTCTTGAGGCTTAGAAATAGGATTGGCATATTGCGGCTTGAGGCTTGCAGACAGGCTTGGGGTCTTGAGGCTTGAGGCTTCGAGACAGGATTGTGGTCTTGAGGCTTGGAGACAGGCTTTGGGTCTTGAGGCTTGATGCTTGGAGACAGGCTTTGGGTCTTGAAGCTTGAGGGTTGGAGACAGTCTTGGGGTCTTGAGGCTTGAGGCTTGCAGACAGGCTGGGGTCTTGAGACCTGAGGCTTGGAGACACTCTGGGGTCTTGCGGCTTGAGGCTTGGGGTCTTGAGGCTTAAGGTTTGGGGTCTTGAGGCTTGGAGACAGGCTTGTGTTCTTGACGCTTGAGGCTTGGAGACAGGCTTTTTGTCTTGAGGCTTCAGGCTTGGAGAGAGGCTTGTGGTCTTGAGGCTTGACACTGCGAGACAGGCTTGTGGTCATGAGGCTTGAGGCTTGAGGATTGGAGACAGGCTTGGGGTCTTGAGGCTTGAGGCTTGCAAACAGGCTGGGGTCTTGAGGCTTGGAGACAGGCTGGGGTCTTGTGGCTTCAGGCTTGGGGTCTTGAGGCTTGAGGCTTGGGGTCTTGAGGCTTGGAGACAGGCCTGAGATCTAGAGGCTTGTGGCTTGGAAACAGGCTTGGGGTCTTGAGGGTTGGAGACAGGCTGTGGTCTTGAGGCTTGAGGCTTGGAGACAGGCTGGGGTCTTGAGGCTTGAGGCTTGGGGTCTTGAGGTTTGGAGACAGGCCTGGGATCTTGAGGCTTAAGGCTTGGAGACAGGCTTGGGGTCTTTAGGCTTGCGGCTTGGAGATAGGCTGTGGTGCTGGAGACAGGTGGGGTCTTGAGGCTTAGAAATAGGATTGGCATATTGCGGCTTGAGGCTTGCAGACAGGCTTGGGGTCTTGAGGCTTGAGGCTTCGAGACAGGATTGTGGTCTTGAGGCTTGGAGACAGGCTTTGGGTCTTGAGGCTTGAGGGTTGGAGACAGTCTTGGGGTCTTGAGGCTTGAGGCTTGCAGACAGGCTGGGGTCTTGAGACCTGAGGCTTGGAGACTGGCTGGGGTCTTGCGGCTTGGGGTCTTGAGGCTTAAGGTTTGGGGTCTTGAGGCTTGGAGACAGGCCTGGGTGCTTGAGGCTTGGAGACAGGCTTGTGTTCTTGACGCTTGAGGCTTGGAGACAGGCTTTTTGTCTTGAGGCTTGAGGCTTGGAGAGAGGCTTGGGGTCTTGAGGCTTGACACTGCGAGACAGGCTTGTGGTCATGAGGCTTGAGGCTTGAGGATTGGAAACAGGCTTGGTGTCTTGAGGCTTGAGGCTTGCAAACAGGCTGGGATCTTGAGACTTGAGGCTTGGAGACAGGCTGGGGTCTTGCGGCTTCAGGCTTGGGGTCTTGAGGCTTGAGGCTTGGGGTCTTGAGGCTTGGAGACAGGCCTGAGATCTAGAGGCTTGTGGCTTGGAAACAGGCTTGAGGTCTTGAGGGTTGGAGACAGGCTGTGGTCTTGAGGCTTGAGGCTTGGAGACAGGCTGGGGTCTTGAGGCTTTAGGCTTGGGGTCTTGAGGTTTGGAGACAGGCCTGGGATCTTGAGGCTTGAGGCTTGGAGACAGGCTGTGGTGCTGGAGACAGGTGGGGTCTTGAGGCTTGGAAATAGGCTTGGGCTCTTGAGGCTTGAGGCTTGATGACAGGCTTGGGGTCTTGAGGCTTGAGGCTTCGAGACAGGTTTGTGGTCTTGAGGCTTGAGGGTTGGAGACAGGCTTTGGGTCTTGAGGCTTGAGGTTTGGAGACAGGCTGGAGTCTTGAGGCTTGAGGCTTGGGGTCCTGAGGTTTGGAGATATGCCTGGGATCTTGAGGCTTGAGGCTTGGAGACAGTCTTGCGGTCTTTAGGCTTGAGGCTTGGAGATAGGCTTGTTGTCTTGAGGCTTGAGGCTTGGAGAGAGGCTTGGGGTCTTGAGGCTTGAGACTGCGAGACAGGATTGTGGTCTTGAGGCTTGAGACTTGGAGACAGGCTTTGGGTCTTGAGGCTTGAGGGTTGGAGACAGGCTGTGGTGCTGGAGACAGGTGGGGTCTTGAGGCTTGGAAATAGGCTTGGGCTCTTGAGGCTTGAGGCTTGATGACAGGCTTGGGTTCTTGAGGCTTGAGGCTTCGAGACAGGTTTGTGGTCTTGAGGCTTGAGGGTTGGAGACAGGGTTTGGGTCTTGAGGCTTGAGGTTTGGAGACAGGCTGGAGTCTTGAGGCTTGAGGCTTGGGGTCCTGAGGTTTGGAGATATGCCTGGGATCTTGAGGCTTGAGGCTTGGAGACAGTCTTGCGGTCTTTAGGCTTGAGGTTTGGAGATAGGCTTGTTGTCTTGAGGCTTGAGGCTTGGAGAGAGGCTTGGGGTCTTGAGGCTTGAGACTGCGAGACAGGATTGTGGTCTTGAGGCTTGAGACTTGGAGACAGGCTTTGGGTCTTGAGGCTTGAGGGTTGGAGACAGTCTTGGGGTCTTGAGGCTTGAGGCTTGCAGACAGGCTGGGGTTTTGAGACCTGAGGCTTGGAGACAGGCTGGGGTCTTGCGGCTTGTGGCTTGGGGTCTTGAGGCTTAAGGCTTGGCGTCTTGAGGCTTGGAGACAGGCCTGGGTGCTTGAGGCTTGGAGACAGGCTTGTGTTCTTGACGCTTGAGGCTTGGAGACAGGCTTTTTGTCTTGAGGCTTGAGTCTTGGAGAGAGGCTTGGGGTCTTGAGGCTTGACACTGCGAGACAGGATTGTGGTCTTGAGGCTTGATGCTTGGAGACAGGCTTGGGGTCTTGAGGCTTGACACTGCGAGACAGGATTGTGGTCTTGAGGCTTGATGCTAGGAGACAGGCTTTGGGTCTTGAGGCTTGAGGGTTGGAGACAGTCTTGGGGTCTTGAGGCTTGAGGCTTGCAGACAGGCTGGGTTCTTGAGACCTGAGGCTTGGAGACAGGCTGGTGTCTTGCGGCTTGAGGCTTGGGGTCTTGAGGCTTAAGGTTTGGGGTCTTGAGGCTTGGAGACAGGCCTGGGTGCTTGAGGCTTGGAGACAGGCTTGTGTTCTTGACGCTTGAGGCTTGGAGACAGGCTTTTTGTCTTGAGGCTTGAGGCTTGGAGAGAGGCTTGGGGTCTTGAGGCTTGACACTGCGAGACAGGCTTGTGGTCATGAGGCTTGAGGCTTGCAAACAGGCTGGAGTCTTGAGACTTGAGGCTTGGAGACAGGCTGGGGTCTTGCAGCTTCAGGCTTGGGGTCTTGAGGCTTGAGGCTTGGGGTCTTGAGGCTTGGAGACAGGCCTGAGATCTAGAGGCTTGTGGCTTGGAAACAGGCTTGGGGTCTTGAGGTTTGGAGACAGGCCTGGGATTTTGAGGCTTGAGGCTTGGAGACAGGCTTGGGGTCTTTAGGCGTGCGGCTTGGAGACAGGCTGTGGTGCTGGAGACAGGTGGGGTCTTGAGGCTTGGAAATAGGCTTGGGATATTGCGGCTTGAGGCTTGGAGACAGGCTTGGGGTCTTGAGGCCTGAGGCTTGGAGGCAGGCTTGGGCTCTTGAGGCTTGAGGCTTGCAGACAGGCTTCGGGTCTGGAGGGTTGAGGCTTCGAGACAGGTTTGGGGTCTTGAGGCTTGAGGCTTGGGGTCTTGAGATTTGGAGACAGTCCTGGGATCTTGAGGCGTGAGGCTTGGAGACAGGCTTGTGGTCTTGAGGCTTGGAGACAGGCTTGGGTTCTTGAGGCTTGAGGCTTGGAGGCAGACTTGGGGACCTGAGGCTTAAAAATAGGCTTGGGATATTGAGGCTTGATTCTTAGAGACAGGCTTGGGGTCTTGAGGCTTGAGGCTTGGGGTCTTGAGGGTTGAGGCTTGGAGACAGGCTTGAAGCTTGGAAACTGGCTGTGTTCTTGAGGCTTGATGCTTGGAGACAGGCTGTGTTCTTGAGGCTTGAGGCTTGGAAACAGGCTTGGTGTCTTGAGGTTTGGAGACAGGCTGTGGTCTTGAGGCTTGAGGCTTGGAGATAGGCTTGGGGTATTGAGGCTTGAGGCTTGGAGAGAGGCTTGGGGTCTTGAGGCTTGCAGACAGGCTGTGTTCTTGAGGCTTGAGGCTTGGAAACAGGCTTGGGTTCTTGAGGCTTGAGGCTTGGAGACAGGCTTGTGGTCTTGAGGCTTGAGACTTCGAGACAGGCTTGTGGTCTTGAGGTTTGGAGACAGGCCTGAGGGCTTTAGGCTTGGAAACAGGCTTGGGGTCTTCAGGCTTGGAGACATGCTGTGGTCTGAGGGTTGAGGCTTGGAAACAGTCTTGGAGTGATGAAGCTTGAGGCTTGCAGACAGGCTGGGGGCTTGAGGCTTGCGGCTTGGAGACAGAGTTGGGGACTTGAGGCTTAAAAATAGGCTTGGGATATTGAGGCTTGAGGCCTGGAGACAGGCTTGTTGTCTTGACGTTTGAGGGTTGGAGACAGGCTTGGGGTCTTGAGGATTGAGGGTTGGAGACAGGCTTGGGGTCTTGAGGCTTGAGGCTTACAGACAGGCTAGGGTCTTGAGACTTGAGGCTAGGAGACAGGCTGGGGTCTTGCGGCTTGAGGCTTGGGGTCTTGAGGCTTGAGGCTTGGGGTCTTGAGGCTTGGAGTCAGGCCTGAGATGTAGAGGCTTGTGGCTTGGAAACAGGCTTGGGGTCTTGAGGGTTGGAGACAGGCTGTGGTCTTGAGCCTTGAGGGTTGGAGACAGGCTGGGGTCTTGAGGCTTGAGGCTTGGGGTCCTGAGGTTTGGAGACAGGCCTGGGATCTTGAGGCTTGAGGCTTGGAGACAGGCTTGGGGTCTTTAGGCTTGCGGCTTGGAGACAGGCTGTGGTGCTGGAGACAGGTGGGGTCTTGAGGCTTGGAAATAGGCTTGGGATATTGCGGCTTGAGGCTTGGAGACAGGCTTGGGGTCTTGAGGCCTGAGGCTTGGAGACAGGCTTGGGCTCTTGAGGCTTGATGCTTGCAGACAGGCTTGAGGTCTTGAGGCTTGAGGTTTCGAGACAGGTTTGTGGTCTTGAGGCTTGAGGGTTGGAGACAGGCTTTGGGTCTTGAGGCTTGAGGGTTGGAGACAGGCTGGGGTCTTGAGGCTTGAGGCTTGGATGTACTGAGGTTTGGAGACAGGCCTGGGATCTTGAGGCTTGAGGCTTGGAGACAGGCTTGGTGTCTTGAGGCCTGAGGCTTGGAGACAGGCTTGGGCTCTTGAGGCTTGAGGCTTGCAGACAGGCTTGGGGTCTTGAGGCTTGAGGCTTCGACACAGGTTTGTGGTCTTGAGGCTTGAGGGTTGGAGACAGGCTTTGGGTCTTGAGGCTTGAGGGTTGGAGACAGGCTGGGGTCTTGAGGCTTGAGGCTTGGGTTCCTGAGGTTTGGAGACATGCCTGGGATCTTGAGGCTTGAGGCTTGGAGACAGTCTTGGGTCTTTAGGCTTGAGGCTTGGAGATAGGCTTGTTGTCTTGAGGCTTGAGGCTTGGAGATAGGCTTGTTGTCTTGAGGCTTGAGGCTTGGAGAGAGGCTTGGGGTCTTGAGGCTTGAGACTGCGATGACAGGATTGTGGTCTTGAGGCTTGAGGCTTGGAGACAGGCTGGAGTCTTGAGACTTGAGGCTTGGAGACAGGCTGGGGTCTTGCAGCTTCAGGCTTGGGGTCTTGAGGCTTGAGGCTTGGGGTCTTGAGGCTTGGAGACAGGCCTGAGATCTAGAGGCTTGTGGCTTGGAAACAGGCTTGGGGTCTTGAGGTTTGGAGACAGGCCTGGGATTTTGAGGCTTGAGGCTTGGAGACAGGCTTGGGGTCTTTAGGCGTGCGGCTTGGAGACAGGCTGTGGTGCTGGAGACAGGTGGGGTCTTGAGGCTTGGAAATAGGCTTGGGATATTGCGGCTTGAGGCTTGGAGACAGGCTTGGGGTCTTGAGGCCTGAGGCTTGGAGGCAGGCTTGGGCTCTTGAGGCTTGAGGCTTGCAGACAGGCTTCGGGTCTGGAGGGTTGAGGCTTCGAGACAGGTTTGGGGTCTTGAGGCTTGAGGCTTGGGGTCTTGAGATTTGGAGACAGTCCTGGGATCTTGAGGCGTGAGGCTTGGAGACAGCTTGTGGTCTTGAGGCTTGGAGACAGGCTTGGGTTCTTGAGGCTTGAGGCTTGGAGGCAGACTTGGGGACCTGAGGCTTAAAAATAGGCTTGGGATATTGAGGCTTGATTCTTAGAGACAGGCTTGGGGTCTTGAGGCTTGAGGCTTGGGGTCTTGAGGGTTGAGGCTTGGAGACAGGCTTGAAGCTTGGAAACTGGCTGTGTTCTTGAGGCTTGATGCTTGGAGACAGGCTGTGTTCTTGAGGCTTGAGGCTTGGAAACAGGCTTGGTGTCTTGAGGTTTGGAGACAGGCTGTGGTCTTGAGGCTTGAGGCTTGGAGATAGGCTTGGGGTATTGAGGCTTGAGGCTTGGAGAGAGGCTTGGGGTCTTGAGGCTTGCAGACAGGCTGTGTTCTTGAGGCTTGAGGCTTGGAAACAGGCTTGGGTTCTTGAGGCTTGAGGCTTGGAGACAGGCTTGTGGTCTTGAGGCTTGAGACTTCGAGACAGGCTTGTGGTCTTGAGGTTTGGAGACAGGCCTGAGGGCTTGAGGCTTGGAAACAGGCTTGGGGTCTTCAGGCTTGGAGACATGCTGTGGTCTGAGGGTTGAGGCTTGGAAACAGTCTTGGAGTGATGAAGCTTGAGGCTTGCAGACAGGCTGGGGGCTTGAGGCTTGCGGCTTGGAGACAGAGTTGGGGACTTGAGGCTTAAAAATAGGCTTGGGATATTGAGGCTTGAGGCCTGGAGACAGGCTTGTTGTCTTGACGTTTGAGGCTTGGAGACAGGCTTGGGGTCTTGAGGATTGAGGGTTGGAGACAGGCTTGGGGTCTTGAGGCTTGAGGCTTACAGACAGGCTAGGGTCTTGAGACTTGAGGCTAGGAGACAGGCTGGGGTCTTGCGGCTTGAGGCTTGGGGTCTTGAGGCTTGAGGCTTGGGGTCTTGAGGCTTGGAGTCAGGCCTGAGATGTAGAGGCTTGTGGCTTGGAAACAGGCTTGGGGTCTTGAGGGTTGGAGACAGGCTGTGGTCTTGAGGCTTGAGGCCTGGAGACAGGCTGGGGTCTTGAGGCTTGAGGCTTGGGGTCTTGAGGTTTGGAGACAGGCCTGGGATCTTGAGGCTTGAGGCTTGGAGACAGGCTTGGGGTCTATAGGCTTGCGGCTTGGAGACAGGCTGTGGTGCTGGAGACAGGTGGGGTCTTGAGGCTTGGAAATAGGGCTTGGGATATTGCGGCTTGAGGCTTGGAGACAGGCTTGGGCTCTCTTGAGGCCTGAGGCTTGGAGACAGGCTTGGGCTCTTGAGGCTTGAGGCTTGCAGACAGGCTTCGGGTCTTGAGGCTTGAGGCTTCGAGACAGGTTTGTGGTCTTGAGGCTTGAGGTTGGATACAGGCTTTGGGTCTTGAGCCTTGAGGGTTGGAGACAGGCTGGGGTCTTGAGGCTTGAGGCTTGGGGTCCTGAGGTTTGGAGACAGGCCTGGGATCTTGAGGCTTGAGGCTTGGAGACAGGCTTGGGGTCTTTAGGCTTGCGGCTTGGAGACAGGCTGTGGTGCTGGAGACAGGTGGGGTCTTGAGGCTTGGAAATAGGCTTGGGATATTGCGGCTTGAGGCTTGGAGACAGGCTTGGGGTCTTGAGGCCTGAGGCTTGGAGACAGGCTTGGGCTCTTGAGGCTTGATGCTTGCAGACAGGCTTGAGGTCTTGAGGCTTGAGGTTTCGAGACAGGTTTGTGGTCTTGAGGCTTGAGGGTTGGAGACAGGCTTTGGGTCTTGAGGCTTGAGGTTGGAGACAGGGCTGGGGTCTTGAGGCTTGAGGCTTGGTGTACTGAGGTTTGGAGACAGGCCTGGGATCTTGAGGCTTGAGGCTTGGAGACAGGCTTGGTGTCTTGAGGCCTGAGGCTTGGAGACAGGCTTGGGCTCTTGAGGTTGAGGCTTGCAGACAGGCTTGGGGTCTTGAGGCTTGAGGCTTCGACACAGGTTTGTGGTCTTGAGGCTTGAGGGTTGGAGACAGGCTTTGGGTCTTGAGGCTTGAGGGTTGGAGACAGGCTGGGGTCTTGAGGCTTGAGGCTTGGGGTCCTGAGGTTTGGAGACATGCCTGGGATCTTGAGGCTTGAGGCTTGGAGACAGTCTTGGGGTCTTTAGGCTTGAGGCTTGGAGATAGGCTTGTTGTCTTGAGGCTTGAGGCTTGGAGATAGGCTTGTTGTCTTGAGGCTTGAGGCTTGGAGAGAGGCTTGGGGTCTTGAGGCTTGAGACTGCGAGACAGGATTGTGGTCTTGAGGCTTGAGGCTTGGAGACAGGCTGGAGTCTTGAGACTTGAGGCTTGGAGACAGGCTGGGGTCTTGCAGCTTCAGGCTTGGGGTCTTGAGGCTTGAGGCTTGGGGTCTTGAGGCTTGGAGACAGGCCTGAGATCTAGAGGCTTGTGGCTTGGAAACAGGCTTGGGGTCTTGAGGTTTGGAGACAGGCCTGGGATTTTGAGGCTTGAGGCTTGGAGACAGGCTTGGGGTCTTTAGGCGTGCGGCTTGGAGACAGGCTGTGGTGCTGGAGACAGGTGGGGTCTTGAGGCTTGGAAATAGGCTTGGGATATTGCGGCTTGAGGCTTGGAGACAGGCTTGGGGGTCTTGAGGCCTGAGGCTTGGAGGCAGGCTTGGGCTCTTGAGGCTTGAGGGCTTGCAGACAGGCTTCGGGTCTGGAGGTTGAGGCTTCGAGACAGGTTTGGGGTCTTGAGGCTTGAGGCTTGGGGTCTTGAGATTTGGAGACAGTCCTGGGATCTTGAGGCGTGAGGCTTGGAGACAGGCTTGTGGTCTTGAGGCTTGGAGACAGGCCTTGGGTTCTTGAGGCTTGAGGCTTGGAGGCAGACTTGGGGACCTGAGGCTTAAAATAGGCTTGGGATATTGAGGCTTGATTCTTAGAGACAGGCTTGGGGTCTTGAGGCTTGAGGCTTGGGGGTCTTGAGGGTTGAGGCTTGGAGACAGGCTTGAAGCTTGGAACTGCTGTGTTCTTGAGGCTTGATGCTTGGAGACAGGCCTGTGTTCTTGAGGCTTGAGGCTTGGAAACAGGCTTGGTGTCTTGAGGTTTGGAGACAGGCTGTGGTCTTGAGGCTTGAGGCTTGGAGATAGGCTTGGGGTATTGAGGCTTGAGGCTTGGAGAGAGGCTTGGGGTCTTGAGGCTTGCAGACAGGCTGTGTTCTTGAGGCTTGAGGCTTGGAAACAGGCTTGGGTTCTTGAGGCTTGAGGCTTGGAGACAGGCTTGTGGTCTTGAGGCTTGAGACTTCGAGACAGGCTTGTGGTCTTGAGGTTTGGAGACAGGCCTGAGGGCTTGAGGCTTGGAAACAGGCTTGGGGTCTTCAGGCTTGGAGACATGCTGTGGTCTGAGGGTTGAGGCTTGGAAACAGTCTTGGAGTGATGAAGCTTGAGGCTTGCAGACAGGCTGGGGGCTTGAGGCTTGCGGCTTGGAGACAGAGTTGGGGACTTGAGGCTTAAAAATAGGCTTGGGATATTGAGGCTTGAGGCCTGGAGACAGGCTTGTTGTCTTGACGTTTGAGGCTTGGAGACAGGCTTGGGGTCTTGAGGATTGAGGGTTGGAGACAGGCTTGGGGTCTTGAGGCTTGAGGCTTACAGACAGGCTAGGGTCTTGAGACTTGAGGCTAGGAGACAGGCTGGGGTCTGGCGGCTTGAGGCTTGGGGTCTTGAGGCTTGAGGCTTGGGGTCTTGAGGCTTGGAGTCAGGCCTGAGATGTAGAGGCTTGTGGCTTGGAAACAGGCTTGGGGTCTTGAGGGTTGGAGACAGGCTGTGGTCTGAGGCTTGAGGGCCTGGAGACAGGCTGGGGTCTTGAGGCTTGAGGCTTGGGGTCTTGAGGTTTGAGGCTTGGAGACAGGCTTGGGGTCTATAGGCTTGCGGCTTGGAGACAGGCTGTGGTGCTGGAGACAGGTGGGGTCTTGAGGCTTGGAAATAGGCTTGGGATATTGCGGCCTGAGGCTTGGAGACAGGCTTGGGCTCTTGAGGCCTGAGGCTTGGAGACAGGCTTGGGCTCTTGAGGCTTGAGGCTTGCAGACAGGCTTCGGGTCTTGAGGCTTGAGGCTTCGAGACAGGTTTGTGGTCTTGAGGCTTGAGGTTGGATACAGGCTTTGGGTCTTGAGCCTTGAGGGTTGGAGACAGGCTGGGGTCTTGAGGCTTGAGGCTTGGGGTCCTGAGGTTTGGAGACAGGCCTGGGATCTTGAGGCTTGAGACTTGGAGACAGGCTTGGGGTCTTTAGGCTTGCGGCTTGGAGACAGGCTGTGGTGCTGGAGACAGGTGGGGTCTTGAGGCTTGGAAATAGGGCTTGGGATATTGCGGCTTGAGGCTTGGAGACAGGCTTGGGGTCTTGAGGCCTGAGGCTTGGAGACAGGCTTGGGCTCTTGAGGCTTGATGCTTGCAGACAGGCTTGAGGTCTTGAGGCTTGAGGTTTCGAGACAGGTTTGTGGTCTTGAGGCTTGAGGGTTGGAGGACAGGCTTTGGGTCTTGAGGCTGAGGGTTGGAGACAGGCTGGGGTCTTGAGGCTTGAGGCTTGTGTACTGAGGTTTGGAGACAGGCCTGGGATCTTGAGGCTTGAGGCTTGGAGACAGGCTTGGTGTCTTGAGGCCTGAGCTTGGAGACAGGCTTGGGCTCTTGAGGCTTGAGGCTTGCAGACAGGCTTGGGGTCTTGAGGCTTGAGGCTTCGACACAGGTTTGTGGTCTTGAGGCTTGAGGGTTGGAGACAGGCTTTGGGTCTTGAGGCTTGAGGGTTGGAGACAGGCTGGGGTCTTGAGGCTTGAGGCTTGGGGTCCTGAGGTTTGGAGACATGCCTGGGATCTTGAGGCTTGAGGCTTGGAGACAGTCTTGGGGTCTTTTAGGCTTGAGGCTTGGAGATAGGCTTGTTGTCTTGAGGCTTTGAGCTTGGAGATAGGCTTGTTGTCTTGAGGCTTGAGGCTTGGAGACAGGCTTGTGGTCTTGAGGCCTTGAGACTTCGAGACAGGCTTGTGGTCTTGAGGTTTGGAGACAGGCCTGAGGGCTTGAGGCTTGGAACAGGCTTGGGGTCTTCAGCTTGGAGACATTGCTGTGGTCTGAGGGTTGAGGCTTGGAAACAGTCTTGGAGTGATGAAGCTTGAGGCTTGCAGACAGGCTGGGGGCTTGAGGCTTGCGGCTTGGAGACAGAGTTGGGGACTTGAGGCTTAAAAATAGGCTTGGGATATTGAGGCTTGAGGCCTGGAGACAGGCTTGTTGTCTTGACGTTTGAGGCTTGGAGACAGGCTTGGGGTCTTGAGGATTGAGGGTTGGAGACAGGCTTGGGGTCTTGAGGCTTGAGGCTTACAGACAGGCTAGGGTCTTGAGACTTGAGGCTAGGAGACAGGCTGGGGTCTTGCGGCTTGAGGCTTGGGGTCTTGAGGCTTGAGGCTTGGGGTCTTGAGGCTTGGAGTCAGGCCTGAGATGTAGAGGCTTGTGGCTTGGAAACAGGCTTGGGGTCTTGAGGGTTGGAGACAGGCTGTGGTCTTGAGGCTTGAGGCCTGGAGACAGGCTGGGGTCTTGAGGCTTGAGGCTTGGGGTCTTGAGGTTTGGAGACAGGCCTGGGATCTTGAGGCTTGAGGCTTGGAGACAGGCTTGGGGTCTATAGGCTTGCGGCTTGGAGACAGGCTGTGGTGCTGGAGACAGGTGGGGTCTTGAGGCTTGGAAATAGGCTTGGGATATTGCGGCTTGAGGCTTGGAGACAGGCTTGGGCTCTTGAGGCCTGAGGCTTGGAGACAGGCTTGGGCTCTTGAGGCTTGAGGCTTGCAGACAGGCTTCGGGTCTTGAGGCTTGAGGCTTCGAGACAGGTTTGTGGTCTTGAGGCTTGAGGTTGGATACAGGCTTTGGGTCTTGAGCCTTGAGGGTTGGAGACAGGCTGGGGTCTTGAGGCTTGAGGCTTGGGGTCCTGAGGTTTGGAGACAGGCCTGGGATCTTGAGGCTTGAGGCTTGGAGACAGGCTTGGGGTCTTTAGGCTTGCGGCTTGGAGACAGGCTGTGGTGCTGGAGACAGGTGGGGTCTTGAGGCTTGGAAATAGGCTTGGGATATTGCGGCTTGAGGCTTGGAGACAGGCTTGGGGTCTTGAGGCCTGAGGCTTGGAGACAGGCTTGGGCTCTTGAGGCTTGATGCTTGCAGACAGGCTTGAGGTCTTGAGGCTTGAGGTTTCGAGACAGGTTTGTGGTCTTGAGGCTTGAGGGTTGGAGACAGGCTTTGGGTCTTGAGGCTTGAGGGTTGGAGACAGGCTGGGGTCTTGAGGCTTGAGGCTTGGTGTACTGAGGTTTGGAGACAGGCCTGGGATCTTGAGGCTTGAGGCTTGGAGACAGGCTTGGTGTCTTGAGGCCTGAGGCTTGGAGACAGGCTTGGGCTCTTGAGGCTTGAGGCTTGCAGACAGGCTTGGGGTCTTGAGGCTTGAGGCTTCGACACAGGTTTGTGGTCTTGAGGCTTGAGGGTTGGAGACAGGCTTTGGGTCTTGAGGCTTGAGGGTTGGAGACAGGCTGGGGTCTTGAGGCTTGAGGCTTGGGGTCCTGAGGTTTGGAGACATGCCTGGGATCTTGAGGCTTGAGGCTTGGAGACAGTCTTGGGGTCTTTAGGCTTGAGGCTTGGAGATAGGCTTGTTGTCTTGAGGCTTGAGGCTTGGAGATAGGCTTGTTGTCTTGAGGCTTGAGGCTTGGAGAGAGGCTTGGGGTCTTGAGGCTTGAGACTGCGAGACAGGATTGTGGTCTTGAGGCTTGAGGCTTGGAGACAGGCTGGAGTCTTGAGACTTGAGGCTTGGAGACAGGCTGGGGTCTTGCAGCTTCAGGCTTGGGGTCTTGAGGCTTGAGGCTTGGGGTCTTGAGGCTTGGAGACAGGCCTGAGATCTAGAGGCTTGTGGCTTGGAAACAGGCTTGGGGTCTTGAGGTTTGGAGACAGGCCTGGGATTTTGAGGCTTGAGGCTTGGAGACAGGCTTGGGGTCTTTAGGCGTGCGGCTTGGAGACAGGCTGTGGTGCTGGAGACAGGTGGGGTCTTGAGGCTTGGAAATAGGCTTGGGATATTGCGGCTTGAGGCTTGGAGACAGGCTTGGGGTCTTGAGGCCTGAGGCTTGGAGGCAGGCTTGGGCTCTTGAGGCTTGAGGCTTGCAGACAGGCTTCGGGTCTGGAGGGTTGAGGCTTCGAGACAGGTTTGGGGTCTTGAGGCTTGAGGCTTGGGGTCTTGAGATTTGGAGACAGTCCTGGGATCTTGAGGCGTGAGGCTTGGAGACAGGCTTGTGGTCTTGAGGCTTGGAGACAGGCTTGGGTTCTTGAGGCTTGAGGCTTGGAGGCAGACTTGGGGACCTGAGGCTTAAAAATAGGCTTGGGATATTGAGGCTTGATTCTTAGAGACAGGCTTGGGGTCTTGAGGCTTGAGGCTTGGGGTCTTGAGGGTTGAGGCTTGGAGACAGGCTTGAAGCTTGGAAACTGGCTGTGTTCTTGAGGCTTGATGCTTGGAGACAGGCTGTGTTCTTGAGGCTTGAGGCTTGGAAACAGGCTTGGTGTCTTGAGGTTTGGAGACAGGCTGTGGTCTTGAGGCTTGAGGCTTGGAGATAGGCTTGGGGTATTGAGGCTTGAGGCTTGGAGAGAGGCTTGGGGTCTTGAGGCTTGCAGACAGGCTGTGTTCTTGAGGCTTGAGGCTTGGAAACAGGCTTGGGTTCTTGAGGCTTGAGGCTTGGAGACAGGCTTGTGGTCTTGAGGCTTGAGACTTCGAGACAGGCTTGTGGTCTTGAGGTTTGGAGACAGGCCTGAGGGCTTGAGGCTTGGAAACAGGCTTGGGGTCTTCAGGCTTGGAGACATGCTGTGGTCTGAGGGTTGAGGCTTGGAAACAGTCTTGGAGTGATGAAGCTTGAGGCTTGCAGACAGGCTGGGGGCTTGAGGCTTGCGGCTTGGAGACAGAGTTGGGGACTTGAGGCTTAAAAATAGGCTTGGGATATTGAGGCTTGAGGCCTGGAGACAGGCTTGTTGTCTTGACGTTTGAGGCTTGGAGACAGGCTTGGGGTCTTGAGGATTGAGGGTTGGAGACAGGCTTGGGGTCTTGAGGCTTGAGGCTTACAGACAGGCTAGGGTCTTGAGACTTGAGGCTAGGAGACAGGCTGGGGTCTTGCGGCTTGAGGCTTGGGGTCTTGAGGCTTGAGGCTTGGGGTCTTGAGGCTTGGAGTCAGGCCTGAGATGTAGAGGCTTGTGGCTTGGAAACAGGCTTGGGGTCTTGAGGGTTGGAGACAGGCTGTGGTCTTGAGGCTTGAGGCCTGGAGACAGGCTGGGGTCTTGAGGCTTGAGGCTTGGGGTCTTGAGGTTTGAGGCTTGGAGACAGGCTTGGGGTCTATAGGCTTGCGGCTTGGAGACAGGCTGTGGTGCTGGAGACAGGTGGGGTCTTGAGGCTTGGAAATAGGCTTGGGATATTGCGGCCTGAGGCTTGGAGACAGGCTTGGGCTCTTGAGGCCTGAGGCTTGGAGACAGGCTTGGGCTCTTGAGGCTTGAGGCTTGCAGACAGGCTTCGGGTCTTGAGGCTTGAGGCTTCGAGACAGGTTTGTGGTCTTGAGGCTTGAGGTTGGATACAGGCTTTGGGTCTTGAGCCTTGAGGGTTGGAGACAGGCTGGGGTCTTGAGGCTTGAGGCTTGGGGTCCTGAGGTTTGGAGACAGGCCTGGGATCTTGAGGCTTGAGACTTGGAGACAGGCTTGGGGTCTTTAGGCTTGCGGCTTGGAGACAGGCTGTGGTGCTGGAGACAGGTGGGGTCTTGAGGCTTGGAAATAGGCTTGGGATATTGCGGCTTGAGGCTTGGAGACAGGCTTGGGGTCTTGAGGCCTGAGGCTTGGAGACAGGCTTGGGCTCTTGAGGCTTGATGCTTGCAGACAGGCTTGAGGTCTTGAGGCTTGAGGTTTCGAGACAGGTTTGTGGTCTTGAGGCTTGAGGGTTGGAGACAGGCTTTGGGTCTTGAGGCTTGAGGGTTGGAGACAGGCTGGGGTCTTGAGGCTTGAGGCTTGGTGTACTGAGGTTTGGAGACAGGCCTGGGATCTTGAGGCTTGAGGCTTGGAGACAGGCTTGGTGTCTTGAGGCCTGAGGCTTGGAGACAGGCTTGGGCTCTTGAGGCTTGAGGCTTGCAGACAGGCTTGGGGTCTTGAGGCTTGAGGCTTCGACACAGGTTTGTGGTCTTGAGGCTTGAGGGTTGGAGACAGGCTTTGGGTCTTGAGGCTTGAGGGTTGGAGACAGGCTGGGGTCTTGAGGCTTGAGGCTTGGGGTCCTGAGGTTTGGAGACATGCCTGGGATCTTGAGGCTTGAGGCTTGGAGACAGTCTTGGGGTCTTTAGGCTTGAGGCTTGGAGATAGGCTTGTTGTCTTGAGGCTTGAGGCTTGGAGATAGGCTTGTTGTCTTGAGGCTTGAGGCTTGGAGAGAGGCTTGGGGTCTTGAGGCTTGAGTCTTGGAGAGAGGCTTGGGGTCTTGAGGCTTGACACTGCGAGACAGGATTGTGGTCTTGAGGCTTGATGCTTGGAGACAGGCTTGGGGTCTTGAGGCTTGACACTGCGAGACAGGATCGTGGTCTTGAGGCTTGATGCTAGGAGACAGGCTTTGGGTCTTGAGGCTTGAGGGTTGGAGACAGTCTTGGGGTCTTGAGGCTTGAGGCTTGCAGACAGGCTGGGTTCTTGAGACCTGAGGCTTGGAGACAGGCTGGTGTCTTGCGGCTTGAGGCTTGGGGTCTTGAGGCTTAAGGTTTGGGGTCTTGAGGCTTGGAGACAGGCCTGGGTGCTTGAGGCTTGGAGACAGGCTTGTGTTCTTGACGCTTGAGGCTTGGAGACAGGCTTTTTGTCTTGAGGCTTGAGGCTTGGAGAGAGGCTTGGGGTCTTGAGGCTTGACACTGCGAGACAGGCTTGTGGTCATGAGGCTTGAGGCTTGCAAACAGGCTGGAGTCTTGAGACTTGAGGCTTGGAGACAGGCTGGGGTCTTGCAGCTTCAGGCTTGGGGTCTTGAGGCTTGAGGCTTGGGGTCTTGAGGCTTGGAGACAGGCCTGAGATCTAGAGGCTTGTGGCTTGGAAACAGGCTTGGGGTCTTGAGGTTTGGAGACAGGCCTGGGATTTTGAGGCTTGAGGCTTGGAGACAGGCTTGGGGTCTTTAGGCGTGCGGCTTGGAGACAGGCTGTGGTGCTGGAGACAGGTGGGGTCTTGAGGCTTGGAAATAGGCTTGGGATATTGCGGCTTGAGGCTTGGAGACAGGCTTGGGGTCTTGAGGCCTGAGGCTTGGAGGCAGGCTTGGGCTCTTGAGGCTTGAGGCTTGCAGACAGGCTTCGGGTCTGGAGGGTTGAGGCTTCGAGACAGGTTTGGGGTCTTGAGGCTTGAGGCTTGGGGTCTTGAGATTTGGAGACAGTCCTGGGATCTTGAGGCGTGAGGCTTGGAGACAGGCTTGTGGTCTTGAGGCTTGGAGACAGGCTTGGGTTCTTGAGGCTTGAGGCTTGGAGGCAGACTTGGGGACCTGAGGCTTAAAAATAGGCTTGGGATATTGAGGCTTGATTCTTAGAGACAGGCTTGGGGTCTTGAAGCTTGAGGCTTGGGGTCTTGAGGGTTGAGGATTGGAGACAGGCTTGAAGCTTGGAAACTGGCTGTGTTCTTGAGGCTTGATGCTTGGAGACAGGCTGTGTTCTTGAGGCTTGAGGCTTGGAAACAGGCTTGGTGTCTTGAGGTTTGGAGACAGGCTGTGGTCTTGAGGCTTGAGGCTTGGAGATAGGCTTGGGGTATTGAGGCTTGAGGCTTGGAGAGAGGCTTGGGGTCTTGAGGCTTGCAGACAGGCTGTGTTCTTGAGGCTTGAGGCTTGGAAACAGGCTTGGGTTCTTGAGGCTTGAGGCTTGGAGACAGGCTTGTGGTCTTGAGGCTTGAGACTTCGAGACAGGCTTGTGGTCTTGAGGTTTGGAGACAGGCCTGAGGGCTTGAGGCTTGGAAACAGGCTTGGGGTCTTCAGGCTTGGAGACATGCTGTGGTCTGAGGGTTGAGGCTTGGAAACAGTCTTGGAGTGATGAAGCTTGAGGCTTGCAGACAGGCTGGGGGCTTGAGGCTTGCGGCTTGGAGACAGAGTTGGGGACTTGAGGCTTAAAAATAGGCTTGGGATATTGAGGCTTGAGGCCTGGAGACAGGCTTGTTGTCTTGACGTTTGAGGCTTGGAGACAGGCTTGGGGTCTTGAGGATTGAGGGTTGGAGACAGGCTTGGGGTCTTGAGGCTTGAGGCTTACAGACAGGCTAGGGTCTTGAGACTTGAGGCTAGGAGACAGGCTGGGGTCTTGCGGCTTGAGGCTTGGGGTCTTGAGGCTTGAGGCTTGGGGTCTTGAGGCTTGGAGTCAGGCCTGAGATGTAGAGGCTTGTGGCTTGGAAACAGGCTTGGGGTCTTGAGGGTTGGAGACAGGCTGTGGTCTTGAGGCTTGAGGCCTGGAGACAGGCTGGGGTCTTGAGGCTTGAGGCTTGGGGTCTTGAGGTTTGGAGACAGGCCTGGGATCTTGAGGCTTGAGGCTTGGAGACAGGCTTGGGGTCTATAGGCTTGCGGCTTGGAGACAGGCTGTGGTGCTGGAGACAGGTGGGGTCTTGAGGCTTGGAAATAGGCTTGGGATATTGCGGCTTGAGGCTTGGAGACAGGCTTGGGCTCTTGAGGCCTGAGGCTTGGAGACAGGCTTGGGCTCTTGAGGCTTGAGGCTTGCAGACAGGCTTCGGGTCTTGAGGCTTGAGGCTTCGAGACAGGTTTGTGGTCTTGAGGCTTGAGGTTGGATACAGGCTTTGGGTCTTGAGCCTTGAGGGTTGGAGACAGGCTGGGGTCTTGAGGCTTGAGGCTTGGGGTCCTGAGGTTTGGAGACAGGCCTGGGATCTTGAGGCTTGAGGCTTGGAGACAGGCTTGGGGTCTTTAGGCTTGCGGCTTGGAGACAGGCTGTGGTGCTGGAGACAGGTGGGGTCTTGAGGCTTGGAAATAGGCTTGGGATATTGCGGCTTGAGGCTTGGAGACAGGCTTGGGGTCTTGAGGCCTGAGGCTTGGAGACAGGCTTGGGCTCTTGAGGCTTGATGCTTGCAGACAGGCTTGAGGTCTTGAGGCTTGAGGTTTCGAGACAGGTTTGTGGTCTTGAGGCTTGAGGGTTGGAGACAGGCTTTGGGTCTTGAGGCTTGAGGGTTGGAGACAGGCTGGGGTCTTGAGGCTTGAGGCTTGGTGTACTGAGGTTTGGAGACAGGCCTGGGATCTTGAGGCTTGAGGCTTGGAGACAGGCTTGGTGTCTTGAGGCCTGAGGCTTGGAGACAGGCTTGGGCTCTTGAGGCTTGAGGCTTGCAGACAGGCTTGGGGTCTTGAGGCTTGAGGCTTCGACACAGGTTTGTGGTCTTGAGGCTTGAGGGTTGGAGACAGGCTTTGGGTCTTGAGGCTTGAGGGTTGGAGACAGGCTGGGGTCTTGAGGCTTGAGGCTTGGGGTCCTGAGGTTTGGAGACATGCCTGGGATCTTGAGGCTTGAGGCTTGGAGACAGTCTTGGGGTCTTTAGGCTTGAGGCTTGGAGATAGGCTTGTTGTCTTGAGGCTTGAGGCTTGGAGATAGGCTTGTTGTCTTGAGGCTTGAGGCTTGGAGAGAGGCTTGGGGTCTTGAGGCTTGAGACTGCGAGACAGGATTGTGGTCTTGAGGCTTGAGGCTTGGAGACAGGCTGGGGTCTTGCAGCTTCAGGCTTGGGGTCTTGAGGCTTGAGGCTTGGGGTCTTGAGGCTTGGAGACAGGCCTGAGATCTAGAGGCTTGTGGCTTGGAAACAGGCTTGGGGTCTTGAGGTTTGGAGACAGGCCTGGGATTTTGAGGCTTGAGGCTTGGAGACAGGCTTGGGGTCTTTAGGCGTGCGGCTTGGAGACAGGCTGTGGTGCTGGAGACAGGTGGGGTCTTGAGGCTTGGAAATAGGCTTGGGATATTGCGGCTTGAGGCTTGGAGACAGGCTTGGGGTCTTGAGGCCTGAGGCTTGGAGGCAGGCTTGGGCTCTTGAGGCTTGAGGCTTGCAGACAGGCTTCGGGTCTGGAGGGTTGAGGCTTCGAGACAGGTTTGGGGTCTTGAGGCTTGAGGCTTGGGGTCTTGAGATTTGGAGACAGTCCTGGGATCTTGAGGCGTGAGGCTTGGAGACAGGCTTGTGGTCTTGAGGCTTGGAGACAGGCTTGGGTTCTTGAGGCTTGAGGCTTGGAGGCAGACTTGGGGACCTGAGGCTTAAAAATAGGCTTGGGATATTGAGGCTTGATTCTTAGAGACAGGCTTGGGGTCTTGAGGCTTGAGGCTTGGGGTCTTGAGGGTTGAGGCTTGGAGACAGGCTTGAAGCTTGGAAACTGGCTGTGTTCTTGAGGCTTGATGCTTGGAGACAGGCTGTGTTCTTGAGGCTTGAGGCTTGGAAACAGGCTTGGTGTCTTGAGGTTTGGAGACAGGCTGTGGTCTTGAGGCTTGAGGCTTGGAGATAGGCTTGGGGTATTGAGGCTTGAGGCTTGGAGAGAGGCTTGGGGTCTTGAGGCTTGCAGACAGGCTGTGTTCTTGAGGCTTGAGGCTTGGAAACAGGCTTGGGTTCTTGAGGCTTGAGGCTTGGAGACAGGCTTGTGGTCTTGAGGCTTGAGACTTCGAGACAGGCTTGTGGTCTTGAGGTTTGGAGACAGGCCTGAGGGCTTGAGGCTTGGAAACAGGCTTGGGGTCTTCAGGCTTGGAGACATGCTGTGGTCTGAGGGTTGAGGCTTGGAAACAGTCTTGGAGTGATGAAGCTTGAGGCTTGCAGACAGGCTGGGGGCTTGAGGCTTGCGGCTTGGAGACAGAGTTGGGGACTTGAGGCTTAAAAATAGGCTTGGGATATTGAGGCTTGAGGCCTGGAGACAGGCTTGTTGTCTTGACGTTTGAGGCTTGGAGACAGGCTTGGGGTCTTGAGGATTGAGGGTTGGAGACAGGCTTGGGGTCTTGAGGCTTGAGGCTTACAGACAGGCTAGGGTCTTGAGACTTGAGGCTAGGAGACAGGCTGGGGTCTTGCGGCTTGAGGCTTGGGGTCTTGAGGCTTGAGGCTTGGGGTCTTGAGGCTTGGAGTCAGGCCTGAGATGTAGAGGCTTGTGGCTTGGAAACAGGCTTGGGGTCTTGAGGGTTGGAGACAGGCTGTGGTCTTGAGGCTTGAGGCCTGGAGACAGGCTGGGGTCTTGAGGCTTGAGGCTTGGGGTCTTGAGGTTTGAGGCTTGGAGACAGGCTTGGGGTCTATAGGCTTGCGGCTTGGAGACAGGCTGTGGTGCTGGAGACAGGTGGGGTCTTGAGGCTTGGAAATAGGCTTGGGATATTGCGGCTTGAGGCTTGGAGACAGGCTTGGGCTCTTGAGGCCTGAGGCTTGGAGACAGGCTTGGGCTCTTGAGGCTTGAGGCTTGCAGACAGGCTTCGGGTCTTGAGGCTTGAGGCTTCGAGACAGGTTTGTGGTCTTGAGGCTTGAGGTTGGATACAGGCTTTGGGTCTTGAGCCTTGAGGGTTGGAGACAGGCTGGGGTCTTGAGGCTTGAGGCTTGGGGTCCTGAGGTTTGGAGACAGGCCTGGGATCTTGAGGCTTGAGGCTTGGAGACAGGCTTGGGGTCTTTAGGCTTGCGGCTTGGAGACAGGCTGTGGTGCTGGAGACAGGTGGGGTCTTGAGGCTTGGAAATAGGCTTGGGATATTGCGGCTTGAGGCTTGGAGACAGGCTTGGGGTCTTGAGGCCTGAGGCTTGGAGACAGGCTTGGGCTCTTGAGGCTTGAGGCTTGCAGACAGGCTTGGGGTCTTGAGGCTTGAGGCTTCGACACAGGTTTGTGGTCTTGAGGCTTGAGGGTTGGAGACAGGCTTTGGGTCTTGAGGCTTGAGGGTTGGAGACAGGCTGGGGTCTTGAGGCTTGAGGCTTGGGGTCCTGAGGTTTGGAGACATGCCTGGGATCTTGAGGCTTGAGGCTTGGAGACAGTCTTGGGGTCTTTAGGCTTGAGGCTTGGAGATAGGCTTGTTGTCTTGAGGCTTGAGGCTTGGAGATAGGCTTGTTGTCTTGAGGCTTGAGGCTTGGAGAGAGGCTTGGGGTCTTGAGGCTTGAGTCTTGGAGAGAGGCTTGGGGTCTTGAGGCTTGACACTGCGAGACAGGATTGTGGTCCTGAGGCTTGGAGATAGGCTTGTTGTCTTGAGGCTTGAGGCTTGGAGATAGGCTTGTTGTCTTGAGGCTTGAGGCTTGGAGAGAGGCTTGGGGTCTTGAGGCTTGAGTCTTGGAGAGAGGCTTGGGGTCTTGAGGCTTGACACTGCGAGACAGGATTGTGGTCTTGAGGCTTGATGCTTGGAGACAGGCTTGGGGTCTTGAGGCTTGACACTGCGAGACAGGATTGTGGTCTTGAGGCTTGATGCTAGGAGACAGGCTTTGGGTCTTGAGGCTTGAGGGTTGGAGACAGTCTTGGGGTCTTGAGGCTTGAGGCTTGCAGACAGGCTGGGTTCTTGAGACCTGAGGCTTGGAGACAGGCTGGTGTCTTGCGGCTTGAGGCTTGGGGTCTTGAGGCTTAAGGTTTGGGGTCTTGAGGCTTGGAGACAGGCCTGGGTGCTTGAGGCTTGGAGACAGGCTTGTGTTCTTGACGCTTGAGGCTTGGAGACAGGCTTTTTGTCTTGAGGCTTGAGGCTTGGAGAGAGGCTTGGGGTCTTGAGGCTTGACACTGCGAGACAGGCTTGTGGTCATGAGGCTTGAGGCTTGCAAACAGGCTGGAGTCTTGAGACTTGAGGCTTGGAGACAGGCTGGGGTCTTGCAGCTTCAGGCTTGGGGTCTTGAGGCTTGAGGCTTGGGGTCTTGAGGCTTGGAGACAGGCCTGAGATCTAGAGGCTTGTGGCTTGGAAACAGGCTTGGGGTCTTGAGGTTTGGAGACAGGCCTGGGATTTTGAGGCTTGAGGCTTGGAGACAGGCTTGGGGTCTTTAGGCGTGCGGCTTGGAGACAGGCTGTGGTGCTGGAGACAGGTGGGGTCTTGAGGCTTGGAAATAGGCTTGGGATATTGCGGCTTGAGGCTTGGAGACAGGCTTGGGGTCTTGAGGCCTGAGGCTTGGAGGCAGGCTTGGGCTCTTGAGGCTTGAGGCTTGCAGACAGGCTTCGGGTCTGGAGGGTTGAGGCTTCGAGACAGGTTTGGGGTCTTGAGGCTTGAGGCTTGGGGTCTTGAGATTTGGAGACAGTCCTGGGATCTTGAGGCGTGAGGCTTGGAGACAGGCTTGTGGTCTTGAGGCTTGGAGACAGGCTTGGGTTCTTGAGGCTTGAGGCTTGGAGGCAGACTTGGGGACCTGAGGCTTAAAAATAGGCTTGGGATATTGAGGCTTGATTCTTAGAGACAGGCTTGGGGTCTTGAAGCTTGAGGCTTGGGGTCTTGAGGGTTGAGGATTGGAGACAGGCTTGAAGCTTGGAAACTGGCTGTGTTCTTGAGGCTTGATGCTTGGAGACAGGCTGTGTTCTTGAGGCTTGAGGCTTGGAAACAGGCTTGGTGTCTTGAGGTTTGGAGACAGGCTGTGGTCTTGAGGCTTGAGGCTTGGAGATAGGCTTGGGGTATTGAGGCTTGAGGCTTGGAGAGAGGCTTGGGGTCTTGAGGCTTGCAGACAGGCTGTGTTCTTGAGGCTTGAGGCTTGGAAACAGGCTTGGGTTCTTGAGGCTTGAGGCTTGGAGACAGGCTTGTGGTCTTGAGGCTTGAGACTTCGAGACAGGCTTGTGGTCTTGAGGTTTGGAGACAGGCCTGAGGGCTTGAGGCTTGGAAACAGGCTTGGGGTCTTCAGGCTTGGAGACATGCTGTGGTCTGAGGGTTGAGGCTTGGAAACAGTCTTGGAGTGATGAAGCTTGAGGCTTGCAGACAGGCTGGGGGCTTGAGGCTTGCGGCTTGGAGACAGAGTTGGGGACTTGAGGCTTAAAAATAGGCTTGGGATATTGAGGCTTGAGGCCTGGAGACAGGCTTGTTGTCTTGACGTTTGAGGCTTGGAGACAGGCTTGGGGTCTTGAGGATTGAGGGTTGGAGACAGGCTTGGGGTCTTGAGGCTTGAGGCTTACAGACAGGCTAGGGTCTTGAGACTTGAGGCTAGGAGACAGGCTGGGGTCTTGCGGCTTGAGGCTTGGGGTCTTGAGGCTTGAGGCTTGGGGTCTTGAGGCTTGGAGTCAGGCCTGAGATGTAGAGGCTTGTGGCTTGGAAACAGGCTTGGGGTCTTGAGGGTTGGAGACAGGCTGTGGTCTTGAGGCTTGAGGCCTGGAGACAGGCTGGGGTCTTGAGGCTTGAGGCTTGGGGTCTTGAGGTTTGGAGACAGGCCTGGGATCTTGAGGCTTGAGGCTTGGAGACAGGCTTGGGGTCTATAGGCTTGCGGCTTGGAGACAGGCTGTGGTGCTGGAGACAGGTGGGGTCTTGAGGCTTGGAAATAGGCTTGGGATATTGCGGCTTGAGGCTTGGAGACAGGCTTGGGCTCTTGAGGCCTGAGGCTTGGAGACAGGCTTGGGCTCTTGAGGCTTGAGGCTTGCAGACAGGCTTCGGGTCTTGAGGCTTGAGGCTTCGAGACAGGTTTGTGGTCTTGAGGCTTGAGGTTGGATACAGGCTTTGGGTCTTGAGCCTTGAGGGTTGGAGACAGGCTGGGGTCTTGAGGCTTGAGGCTTGGGGTCCTGAGGTTTGGAGACAGGCCTGGGATCTTGAGGCTTGAGGCTTGGAGACAGGCTTGGGGTCTTTAGGCTTGCGGCTTGGAGACAGGCTGTGGTGCTGGAGACAGGTGGGGTCTTGAGGCTTGGAAATAGGCTTGGGATATTGCGGCTTGAGGCTTGGAGACAGGCTTGGGGTCTTGAGGCCTGAGGCTTGGAGACAGGCTTGGGCTCTTGAGGCTTGAGGCTTGCAGACAGGCTTGAGGTCTTGAGGCTTGAGGTTTCGAGACAGGTTTGTGGTCTTGAGGCTTGAGGGTTGGAGACAGGCTTTGGGTCTTGAGGCTTGAGGGTTGGAGACAGGCTGGGGTCTTGAGGCTTGAGGCTTGGTGTACTGAGGTTTGGAGACAGGCCTGGGATCTTGAGGCTTGAGGCTTGGAGACAGGCTTGGTGTCTTGAGGCCTGAGGCTTGGAGACAGGCTTGGGCTCTTGAGGCTTGAGGCTTGCAGACAGGCTTCGGGTCTTGAGGCTTGAGGCTTCGAGACAGGTTTGTGGTCTTGAGGCTTGAGGTTGGATACAGGCTTTGGGTCTTGAGCCTTGAGGGTTGGAGACAGGCTGGGGTCTTGAGGCTTGAGGCTTGGGGTCCTGAGGTTTGGAGACAGGCCTGGGATCTTGAGGCTTGAGGCTTGGAGACAGGCTTGGGGTCTTTAGGCTTGCGGCTTGGAGACAGGCTGTGGTGCTGGAGACAGGTGGGGTCTTGAGGCTTGGAAATAGGCTTGGGATATTGCGGCTTGAGGCTTGGAGACAGGCTTGGGGTCTTGAGGCCTGAGGCTTGGAGACAGGCTTGGGCTCTTGAGGCTTGAGGCTTGCAGACAGGCTTGAGGTCTTGAGGCTTGAGGTTTCGAGACAGGTTTGTGGTCTTGAGGCTTGAGGGTTGGAGACAGGCTTTGGGTCTTGAGGCTTGAGGGTTGGAGACAGGCTGGGGTCTTGAGGCTTGAGGCTTGGTGTACTGAGGTTTGGAGACAGGCCTGGGATCTTGAGGCTTGAGGCTTGGAGACAGGCTTGGTGTCTTGAGGCCTGAGGCTTGGAGACAGGCTTGGGCTCTTGAGGCTTGAGGCTTGCAGACAGGCTTGGGGTCTTGAGGCTTGAGGCTTCGACACAGGTTTGTGGTCTTGAGGCTTGAGGGTTGGAGACAGGCTTTGTGTCTTGAGGCTTGAGGGTTGGAGACAGGCTGGGGTCTTGAGGCTTGAGGCTTGGGGTCCTGAGGTTTGGAGACATGCCTGGGATCTTGAGGCTTGAGGCTTGGAGACAGTCTTGGGGTCTTTAGGCTTGAGGCTTGGAGATAGGCTTGTTGTCTTGAGGCTTGAGGCTTGGAGATAGGCTTGTTGTCTTGAGGCTTGAGGCTTGGAGAGAGGCTTGGGGTCTTGAGGCTTGAGACTGCGAGACAGGATTGTGGTCTTGAGGCTTGAGGCTTGGAGACAGGCTTTGGGTCTTGAGGCTTGAGGGTTGGAGACAGTCTTGGGGTCTTGAGGCTTGAGGCTTGGGGTCTTGAGGTTTGGAGACAGGCCTGGGATCTTGAGGCTTGAGGCTTGGAGACAGGCTTGGGGTCTATAGGCTTGCGGCTTGGAGACAGGCTGTGGTGCTGGAGACAGGTGGGGTCTTGAGGCTTGGAAATAGGCTTGGGATATTGCGGCTTGAGGCTTGGAGACAGGCTTGGGCTCTTGAGGCCTGAGGCTTGGGCTCTTGAGGCTTGAGGCTTGCAGACAGGCTTCGGGTCTTGAGGCTTGAGGCTTCAAGACAGGTTTGTGGTCTTGAGGCTTGAGGTTGGATACAGGCTTTGGGTCTTGAGCCTTGAGGGTTGGAGACAGGCTGGGGTCTTGAGGCTTGAGGCTTGGGGTCCTGAGGTTTGGAGACAGGCCTGGGATCTTGAGGCTTGAGGCTTGGAGACAGGCTTGGGGTCTTTAGGCTTGCGGCTTGGAGACAGGCTGTGGTGCTGGAGACAGGTGGGGTCTTGAGGCTTGGAAATAGGCTTGGGATATTGCGGCTTGAGGCTTGGAGACAGGCTTGGGGTCTTGAGGCCTGAGGTTTGGAGACAGGCTTGGGCTCTTGAGGCTTGAGGCTTGCAGACAGGCTTGGGGTCTTGAGGCTTGAGGTTTCGAGACAGGTTTGTGGTCTTGAGGCTTGAGGGTTGGAGACAGGCTTTGGGTCTTGAGGCTTGAGGGTTGGAGACAGGCTGGGGTCTTAAGGCTTGAGGCTTGGGGTACTGAGGTTTGGAGACAGGCCTGGGATCTTGAGGCTTGAGGCTTGGAGACAGGCTTGGGGTCTTGAGGCCTGAGGCTTGGAGACAGGCTTGGGCTCTTGAGGCTTGAGGCTTGCAGACAGGCTTGGGGTCTTGAGGCTTGAGGCTTCGACACAGGTTTGTGGTCTTGAGGCTTGAGGGTTGGAGACAGGCTTTGGGTCTTGAGGCTTGAGGGTTGGAGACAGGCTGGGGTCTTGAGGCTTGAGGCTTGGGGTCCTGAGGTTTGGAGACATGCCTGGGATCTTGAGGCTTGAGGCTTGGAGACAGTCTTGGGGTCTTTAGGCTTGAGGCTTGGAGATAGGCTTGTAGTCTTGAGGCTTGAGGCTTGGAGATAGGCTTGTTGTCTTGAGGCTTGAGGCTTGGAGAGAGGCTTGGGGTCTTGAGGCTTGAGACTGCGAGACAGGATTGTGGTCTTGAGGCTTGAGGCTTGGAGACAGGCTTTGGGTCTTGAGGCTTGAGGGTTGGAGACAGTCTTGGGGTCTTGAGGCTTGAGGCTTGCAGACAGGCTGGGGTCTTGAGACCTGAGGCTTGTAGACAGGCTGGGGTCTTGCGGCTTGAGGCTTGGGGTCTTGAGGCTTAAGGCTTGGGGTCTTGAGGTTTGGAGACAGGCCTGGGTGCTTGAGGCTTGGAGACAGGCTTGTGTTCTTGACGCTTGAGGCTTGGAGACAGGCTTTTTGTCTTGAGGCTTGAGGCTTGGAGAGAGGCTTGGGGTCTTGAGGCTTCACACTGCGAGACAGGCTTGTGGTCATGAGGCTTGAGGCTTGCAAACAGTCTGGGGTCTTGAGACTTGAGGCTTGGAGACAGGCTGGGGTCTTGCGGCTTGAGGCTTGGGGTCTTGAGGCTTGAGGCTTGGGGTCTTGAGGCTTGGAGACAGGCCTGAGATCTAGAGGCTTGTGGCTTGGAAACAGGCTTGGGGTCTTGAGGGTTGGAGACAGGCTGTGGTCTTGAGGCTTGAGGCTTGGAGACAGGCTGGGGTCTTGAGGCTTGAGGCTTGGGGTCTTGAGATTTGGAGACAGGCCTGGGATCTTGAGGCTTGAGGCTTGCAGACAGGCTTCGGGTCTTGAGGCTTGAGGCTTCGGGACAGGTTTGTGGTTTTGAGGCTTGAGGCTTGGAGACAGGCTGGGGTCTTGAGGCTTGAGGCTTGGGGTCCTGAGGTTTGGAGACAGGCCTGGGATCTTGAGGCTTGAGGCTTGGAGACAGGCTTGGGGTCTTTAGGCTTGCGGCTTGGAGACAGGCTGTGGTGCTGGAGACAGGTGGGGTCTTGAGGCTTGGAAATAGGCTTGGGATATTGCGGCTTGAGGCTTGGAGACAGGCTTGGGGTCTTGAGGCCTGAGGGTTGGAGACAGGCTTGGGCTCTTGAGGCTTGAGGCTTACAGACAGGCTTGGGGTCTTGAGGCTTGAGGCTTCGAGACAGGTTTGTGGTCTTGAGGCTTGAGGGTTGGAGACAGGCTTTGGGTCTTGAGGCTTGAGGGTTGGAGACAGGCTGGGGTCTTGAGGCTTGAGGCTTGGGGTCCTGAGGTTTGGAGACAGGCCTGGGAGCTTGCGGCTTGAGGCTTGGAGACAGTCTTGGGGTCTTTAGGCTTGAGGCTTGGAGATAGGCTTGTTGTCTTGAGGGTTGAGGCTTGGAGAGAGGCTTGGGGTCTTGAGGCTTGAGACTGCGAGACAGGATTGTGGTCTTGAGGCTTGGAGACAGGCTTTGGGTTTTGAGGCTTGAGGGTTGGAGACAGGCTTGGGGTCTTGAGGCTTGCGGCTAGCAGACAGTCTGTGGTCTTGAGACCTGAGGCTTGGAGACAGGCTGGGGTCTTGCGGCTTGAGGCTTGGGGTCTTGAGGCTTAAGGTTTGGGGTCTTGAGGCTTGGAGACTGGCCTGGGTGCTTGAGGCTTGGAGACAGGCTTGTGTTCTTGACGCTTGAGGCTTGGAGACAGGCTTTTTGTCTTGAGGCTTGAGGCTTGGATAGAGGCTTGGGGTCTTGAGGCTTGACACTGCGAGAAAGGATTGTGGTCTTGAGGCTTGATGCTTGGAGACAGGCTTTGGGTCTTGAGGCTTGAGGGTTGGAGACAGTCTTGGGGTCTTGAGGCTTGAGGCTTGCAGACGGGCTGGGGTCTTGAGACCTGAGGCTTGGAGACAGGCTGGGGTCTTGCGGCTTGAGGCCTGGGGTCTTGAGGCTTAAGGTTTGGGGTCTTGAGGCTTGGAGACAGGCCTGGGTGCTTGAGGCTTGGAGACAGGCTTGTGTTCTTGACGCTTGAGGCTTGGAGACAGGCTTTTTGTCTTGAGGCTTGAGGCTTGAGGATTGGAGACAGGCTTGGGGTCTTGAGGCTTGAGGCTTGCAAACACGCTGGGGTCTTGAGGCTTGGAGACAGGCTGGGGTCTTGCGGCTTCAGGCTTGGGGTCTTGAGGCTTGAGGCTTGGGGTCTTGAGGCTTGGAGACAGGCCTGAGATCTAGAGGCTTGTGGCTTGGAAACAGGCTTGGGGTCTTGAGGGTTGGAGACAGGCTGTGGTCTTGAGGCTTGAGGCTTGGAGACAGGCTGGGGTCTTGAGGCTTGAGGCTTGGGGTCTTGAGGTTTGGAGACAGGCCTGGGATCTTGAGGCTTGAGGCTTGGAGACAGGCTTGGGGTCTTTAGGCTTGCGGCTTGGAGATAGGCTGTGGTGCTGGAGACAGGTGGGGTCTTGAGGCTTTGAAATAGGCTTGGCATATTGCGGCTTGAGGCTTGCAGACAGGCTTGGGGTCTTGAGGCTTGAGGCTTCGAGACAGGATTGTGGTCTTGAGGCTTGGAGACAGGCTTTGGGTCTTGAGGCTTGAGGGTTGGAGACAGTCCTGGGGTCTTGAGGCTTGAGGCTTGCAGACAGGCTGGGGTCTTGAGACCTGAGGCTTGGAGACAGGCTGGGGTCTTGCGGCTTGGGGTCTTGAGGCTTAAGGTTTGGGGTCTTGAGGCTTGGAGACAGGCCTGGGTGCTTGAGGCTTGGAGACAGGCTTGTGTTCTTGATGCTTGAGGCTTGGAGACAGGCTTTTTGTCTTGAGGTTTGAGGCTTGGAGAGAGGCTTGGGGTCTTGAGGCTTGACACTGCGAGACAGGCTTGTGGTCATGAGGCTTGAGGCTTGAGGATTGGAAACAGGCTTGGTGTCTTGAGGCTTGAGGCTTACAAACAGGCTGGGATCTTGAGACTTGAGGCTTGGAGACAGGCTGGGGTCTTGCAGCTTCAGGCTTGGGGTCTTGAGGCTTGAGGCTTGGGGTCTTGAGGCTTGGAGACAGGCCTGAGATCTAGAGGCTTGTGGCTTGGAAACAGGCTTGGGGTCTTGAGGGTTGGAGACAGGCTGTGGTCTTGAGGCTTGAGGCTTGGAGACAGGCTGGGGTCTTGAGGCTTGAGGCTTGGGGTCCTGAGGTTTGGAGACAGGCCTGGGATCTTGAGGCTTGAGGCTTGGAGACAGGCTTGGGGTCTTTAGGCTTGCGGCTTGGAGACAGGCTGTGGTGCTGGAGACAGGTGGGGTCTTGAGGCTTGGAAATAGGCTTGGGATATTGCGGCTTGAGGCTTGGAGACAGTCTTGGGGTCTTGAGGCCTGAGGCTTGGAGACAGGCTTGGGCTCTTGAGGCTTGAGGCTTGATGACAGGCTTGGGGTCTTGAGGCTTGAGGCTTCGAGACAGGTTTGTGGTCTTGAGGCTTGAGGGTTGGAGACAGGCTTTGGGTCTTGAGGCTTGAGGTTTGGAGACAGGCTGGAGTCTTGAGGCTTGAGGCTTGGGGTCCTGAGGTTTGGAGACATGCCTGGGATCTTGAGGCTTGAGGCTTGGAGACAGTCTTGCGGTCTTTAGGCTTGAGGCTTGGAGATAGGCTTGTTGTCTTGAGGCTTGAGGCTTGGAGAGAGGCTTGGGGTCTTGAGGCTTGAGACTGCGAGACAGGATTGTGGTCTTGAGGCTTGAGACTTGGAGACAGGCTTTGGGTCTTGAGGCTTGAGGGTTGGAGACAGTCTTGGGGTCTTGAGGCTTGAGGCTTGCAGACAGGCTGGGTACTTGAGACCTGAGGCTTGGAGACAGGCTGGTGTCTTGCGGCTTGAGGCTTGGGGTCTTGAGGCTTAAGGTTTGGGGTCTTGAGGCTTGGAGACAGGCCTGGGTGCTTGAGGCTTGGAGACAGGCTTGTGTTCTTGACGCTTGAGGCTTGGAGACAGGCTTTTTGTCTTGAGGCTTGAGGCTTGGAGAGAGGCTTGGGGTCTTGAGGCTTGACACTGCGAGACAGGCTTGTGGTCATGAGGCTTGAGGCTTGCAAACAGGCTGGAGTCTTGAGACTTGAGGCTTGGAGACAGGCTGGGGTCTTGCAGCTTCAGGCTTGGGGTCTTGAGGCTTGAGGCTTGGGGTCTTGAGGCTTGGAGACAGGCCTGAGATCTAGAGGCTTGTGGCTTGGAAACAGGCTTGGGGTCTTGAGGTTTGGAGACAGGCCTGGGATTTTGAGGCTTGAGGCTTGGAGACAGGCTTGGGGTCTTTAGGCGTTCGGCTTGGAGACAGGCTGTGGTGCTGGAGACAGGTGGGGTCTTGAGGCTTGGAAATAGGCTTGGGATATTGCGGCTTGAGGCTTGGAGACAGGCTTGGGGTCTTGAGGCCTGAGGCTTGGAGGCAGGCTTGGGCTCTTGAGGCTTGAGGCTTGCAGACAGGCTTCGGGTCTAGAGGGTTGAGGCTTCGAGACAGGTTTGGGGTCTTGAGGCTTGAGGCTTGGGGTCTTGAGATTTGGAGACAGTCCTGGGATCTTGAGGCGTGAGGCTTGGAGACAGGCTTGTGGTCTTGAGGCTTGGAGACAGGCTTGGGTTCTTGAGGCTTGAGGCTTGGAGGCAGACTTGGGGACCTGAGGCTTAAAAATAGGCTTGGGATATTGAGGCTTGATTCTTAGAGACAGGCTTGGGGTCTTGAGGCTTGAGGCTTGGGGTCTTGAGGGTTGAGGCTTGGAGACAGGCTTGAAGCTTGGAAACTGGCTGTGTTCTTGAGGCTTGATGCTTGGAGACAGGCTGTGTTCTTGAGGCTTGAGGCTTGGAAACAGGCTTGGTGTCTTGAGGTTTGGAGACAGGCTGTGGTCTTGAGGCTTGAGGCTTGGAGATAGGCTTGGGGTATTGAGGCTTGAGGCTTGGAGAGAGGCTTGGGGTCTTGAGGCTTGCAGACAGGCTGTGTTCTTGAGGCTTGAGGCTTGGAAACAGGCTTGGGTTCTTGAGGCTTGAGGCTTGGAGACAGGCTTGTGGTCTTGAGGCTTGTGGCTTGGAAACAGGCTTGGGGTCTTGAGGGTTGGAGACAGGCTGTGGTCTTGAGGCTTGAGGCCTGGAGACAGGCTGGGGTCTTGAGGCTTGAGGCTTGGGGTCGTGAGGTTTGGAGACAGGCCTGCGATCTTGAGGCTTGAGGCTTGGAGACAGGCTTGGGGTCTTTAGGCTTGAAGCTTGGAGACAGACTTGTTGTCTTGAGGCTTGAGGTTTGGAGAGAGGCTTGGTGTCTTGAGGCTTGCGACTGCGACACAGGATTGTGGTATTGAGGCTTGAAGCTTGGAGATAGTCTTTGGGTCTTGAGGCTTGAGGGTTGGAGACAGGCTTGGGGTCTTGAGGCTTGAGGCTTGCAGACAGGCTGGGGTCTTGAGACTTGAGGCATGGAGACAGGCTGGGGTCTTGCGGCTTGAGGCTTGGGGTCTTGAGGCTTGGGGTCTTGAGGCTTGGAGACAGGCCTGAGATCTAGAGGCTTGTGGCTTGGAAAAAGGCTTGGGGTCTTGAGGGCTGGAGACAGGCTGGGGTCTTTAGGCTTGAGGCTTGGAGACAGGCTGTGGTGCTGGAGACAGGCTTGGGGTCTTGAGGCTTGGAAATAGGCTTGGGATATTGAGGCTTGAGGCTTGGAGACAGGTGGGGTCTTGAGGCCTGAGGCTTGGAGACAGGCTTGGGCTCTTGAGGCTTGAGGGTTGCAGACAGGTTTATGGTCTTGAGGCTTCAGGCTTCGAGACAGGCTTGGGGTCTTGAGGCTTGAGGCTTGGGGTCTTGAGATTTGAAGACAGTCCTGGGATCTTGAGGCGTGAGGCTTGGAGACAGGCTTGGGGTCTTGAGGCTTGGAGACAGGCTTGGGCTCTTGAGGCTTGAGGGTTGCAGACAGGTTTATGGTCTTGAGGCTTCAGGCTTCGAGACAGGCTTGGGGTCTTGAGGCTTGAGGCTTGGGGTCTTGAGATTTGAAGACAGTCCTGGGATCTTGAGGCGTGAGGCTTGGAGACAGGCTTGGGGTCTTGAGGCTTGGAGACAGGCTTGGGTTCTTGAGGCTTGAGGCTTCGATACTGGCTTGGGGACTTGAGGCTTAAAAATAGGCTTGGGATATTGAGGCTTGAGGCCTGGAGACAGTGTTGGGGTCTTGAGGCTTGAGACTTGGAGACAGTCTTGCGGTGATGAAGCTTGAGGCTTGCAGATTGGCTGGGGTCTTGAGGCTTGAGGCTTGGAGACAGACTTGGGGACTTGAGGCTTAAAAATAGGCTTGGAATATTGAGTCTTGAGGCTTGCAGAGAGGCTTAGGGTCTTTAGGCTTGAGGCTTCGAGACAGGCTTGGGTTCTTGAGTCTTGAGGCTTGGGGTCTTGAGATTTGAAGACAGTCCTGGGATCTTGAGGCGTGAGGCTTGGAGACAGGCTTGTTGTCTTGACGCTTTAGGCTTGGAGACAGGCTTGGGGTCTTGAGGCTTGAGACTGCGAGACAGGTTTGTGGTCTTGAGGCTTGAGGGTTGGAGACAGGCTTTGGGTCTTGAGGCTTGAGGGTTGGAGACAGGCTTTGGGTCTTGAGGCTTGAGGGTTGGAGACAGGCTGTGGTCTTGAGGCTTGAGGTTTGGGGTCCTGAGGTTTGGAGACATGCCTGGGATCTTGAGGCTTGAGGCTTGGAGACAGTCTTGGGGTCTTTAGGCTTGAGGCTTGGAGATAGGCTTGTTGTCTTGAGGCTTGAGGCTTGGAGAGAGGCTTGGGGTCTTGAGGCTTGAGACTGCGAGACAGGATTGTGGTCTTGAGGCTTGAGGCTTGGAGACAGGCTTTGGGTCTTGAGGCTTGAGGGTTGGAGACAGTCTTGGGGTCTGAGGTCTTGAGGCTTGAGGCTTGCAGAGAGGCTGGGGTCTTGAGACCTGAGGCTTGGAGACAGGCTGGGGTCTTGCGGCTTGAGGCTTGGGGTCTTGAGGCTTAAGGCTTGGGGTCTTGAGTCTTGGAGACAGGCCTGGGTGCTTGAGGCTTGGAGACAGGCTTGTGTTCTTGACGCTTGAGGCTTGGAGACAGGCTTTTTGTCTTGAGGCTTGAGGCTTGGAGAGAGGCTTGGGGTCTTGAGGCTTGACACTGCGAGACAGGCTTGTGGTCATGAGGCTTGAGGATTGGAGACAGGCTTGGGGTCTTGAGGCTTGAGGCTTGCAAACAGGCTGGGGTCTTGAGACTTGAGGCTTGGAGACAGGCTGGGGTCTTGCGGCTTCAGGCTTGGGGTCTTGAGGCTTGAGGCTTGGGGTCTTGAGGCTTGGAGACGGGCCTGAGATCTAGAGGCTTGTGGCTTGGAAACTGGCTTGGGGTCTTGAGGGTTGGAGACAGGCTGTGGTCTTGAGGCTTGAGGCTTGGAGACAGGCTGGGGTCTTGAGGCTTGAGGCTTGGGGTCTTGAGGTTTGGAGACAGGCCTGGGATCTTGAGGCTTGAGGCTTGGAGACAGGCTTGGGGTCTTTAGGCTTGCAGCTTGGAGACAGGCTGTGGTGCTGGAGACAGGTGGGGTCTTGAGGGTTGGAAATAGGCTTGGGATAATGCGGCTTGAGGCTTGGAGACAGGCTTGGGGTCTTGAGGCTTGAGGCTTGGAGACAGGCTTGGGCTCTTGAGGCTTGAGGCTTGCAGACAGGCTTGGGGTCTTGAGGCTTGAGGCTTCGAGACAGGTTTGTGGTCTTGAGGCTTGAGGGTTGGAGACAGGCTTTGGGTCCTGAGGCTTGAGGGTTGGAGACAGGCTGGGGTCTTGAGGCTTGAGGCTTGGGGTCCTGAGGTTTGGAGGCAGGCCTGGGAAATTGAGGCTTGAGGCTTGGAGACAGTCTTGGGGTCTTTAGGCTTGAGGCTTGGAGATAGGCTTGTTGTCTTGAGGCTTGAGGCTTGGAGAGAGGCTTGGGGTCTTGAGGCTTGAGACTGAGAGACAGGATTGTGGTCTTGAGGCTTGAGGCTTGGAGACAGGCTTTGGGTCTTGAGGTTTGAGGGTTGGAGACAGTCTTGGGGTTTGAGGCTTGAGGCTTGCAGACAGGCTGGCGTCTTGAGACCTGAGGCTTGGAGACAGGCTGGGGTCTTGCGGCTTGAGGCTTGGGGTCTTCAGGCTTAAGGTTTGGGGTCTTGAGGCTTGGAGACAGGCCTGGGTGCTTGAGGCTTGCAGACAGGCTTGTGTTCTTGACGCTTGAGGCTTGGAGACAGGCTTTTTGTCTTGAGGCTTGAGGCTTGGAGAGAGGCTTGGGGTCTTGAGGCTTGACACTGCGAGACAGGCTTGTGGTCATGAGGCTTGAGGCTTGAGGATTGGAGACAGGCTTGGGGTCTTGAGGCTTGAGGCTTGCAAACAGGCTGGGGTCTTGAGACTTGAGGCTTGGAGACAGGCTGGGGACTTGCTGCTTCAGGCTTGGGGTCTTGAGGCTTGAGGCTTGGGGTCTTGAGGCTTGGAGACAGGCCTGAGATCTAGAGGCTTGTGGCTTGGAAACAGGCTTGGGGTCTTGAGGGTTGGAGACAGGCTGTGGTCTTGAGGCTTGAGGCTTGGAGACAGGCTGGGGTCTTGAGGCTTGAGGCTTGGGGTCTTGAGGTTTGGAGACAGGCCTGGGATCTTGAGGCTTGAGGCTTGGAGACAGGCTTGGGGTCTTTAGGCTTGCGGCTTGGAGACAGGCTGTGGTGCTGGAGACAGGTGGGGTCTTGAGGCTTGGAAATAGGCTTGGGATATTGCGGCTTGAGGCTTGGAGACAGGCTTGGGGTCTTGAGGCCTGAGGCTTGGAGACAGGCTTGGGCTCTTGATGCTTGAGGCTTGCAGACAGGCTTCGGGTCTTGAGGCTTGAGGCTTCGAGACAGGTTTGTGGTCTTGAGGCTTGAGGGTTGGGGACAGGCTTTGTGTCTTGAGGCTTGAGGGTAGGAGAAAGGCTGGGGTCCTGAGGTTTGAGGCTTGGGGTCCGGAGGTTTGGAGGCAGGCCTGGGATCTTGAGGCTTGAGGCTTGGAGACAATCTTGGGGTCTTTAGGCTTGAGGCTTGGAGAGAGGCTTGGGGTCTTGAGGCTTGAGACTGCGAGACAGGATTGTGGTCTTGAGGCTTGAGGCTTGGAGACAGGCTTTGGGTCTTGAGGCTTGAGGGTTGGAGACAGTCGTGGGGTCTTGAGGCTTGAGGCTTGGAGACAGTCTTGGGGTCTTTAGGCTTGAGGGTTGGAGACAGGCTGGGGTCTTGAGGCTTGGGGTCCTGAGGTTTGGAGACAGGCCTGGGATCTTGAGGCTTGAGGCTTGGAGACAGTCTTGGGGTCTTTAGGCTTGAGGCTTGGAGATAGGCTTGTTGTCTTGAGGCTTGAGGCTTGGAGAGAGGCTTGGGGTCTTGAGGCTTGAGGGTTGGAGACAGTCTTGGGGTCTTGAGGCTTCAGGCTTGCAGACAGGCTGGGGTTTTGAGACCTGAGACTTGGAGACAGGCTGGGGTCTTGCGGCTTGAGGCTTGGTGTGTTGAGGCTTACGGCTTGGGGTCTTGAGGCTTGTAGACAGGCCTGGGCGCTTGAGGCTTGGAAACAGGCTTGTGTTCTTGACGCTTGAGGCTTGGAGACAGGCTTTTTGTCTTGAGGCTTGAGGCTTGGAGAGAGGCTTGGGGTCTTGAGGCTTGACACTGCAAGACAGGCTTGTGGTCATGAGGCTTGAGGCTTGAGGATTGGAGACAGGCTTGGGGTCTTGAGGCTTGAGGCTTGCAAACAGGCTGGGGTCTTGAGACTTGAGGCTTGGAGACAGGCTGGGGTCTTGCGGCTTCAGGCTTGGGGTCTTGAGGCTTGAGACTTGGGGTCTTGTGGCTTGGAGACAGGCCTGAGATCTAGAGGCTTGTGGCTTGGAAACAGGCTTGGGGTCTTGAGGTTTGGAGACAGGCCTGGGATCTTGAGGCTTGAGGCTTGGAGACAGGCTTGGGGTCTTTAGGCTTGCGGCTTGGAGACAGGCTGTGGTGCTGGAGACAGGTGGGTTCTTGAGGCTTGGAAATAGGCCTGGGATATTGCGGCTTGAGGCTTGGAGGCAGGCTTGGGATATTGCGGCTTGAGGCTTGGAGACAGGCTTGGGGTCTTGAGGCCTGAGGGTTGGAGGCAGGCTTGGGCTCTTGAGGCTTGAGGCTTGCAGACAGGCTTCGGGTCTTGAGGCTTGAGGCTTTGAGACAGGCTTGTGGTCTTGAGGCTTGGAGACAGGCTTGGGGTCTTGAGGCTTGAGGCTTGGGGTCTTGAGATTTGGAGACAGTCCTGGGATCTTGAGGCTTGAGGCTTGGAGACAGGCTTGTGGTCTTGAGGCTTGGAGACAGGCTTGGGTTCTTGAGGCTTGAGGCTTGGAGACAGACTTGGGGACCTGAGGCTTAAAAATAGGCTTGGGATATTGAGGCTTGATTCTTAGAGACAGGCTTGGGGTCTTGAGGCTTGAGGCTTGGGGTCTTGAGGGTTGAGGCTTGGAGACAGGCTTGAAGCTTGGAAACTGGCTGTGTTCTTGAGGCTTGATGCTTGGAGACAGGCTGTGTTCTTGAGGCTTGAGGCTTGGAAACAGGCTTGGTGTCTTGAGGTTTGGAGACAGGCTGTGGTCTTGAGGCTTGAGGCTTGGAGATAGGCTTGGGGTCTTGAGGTTTGGAGATAGGCTTGGGACCATTGAGGCTTGCGGTTTGGAGACAGGCTTGTAGTCGTCAGGCTTGAGGTTTGGAGACAGTCTTGTGGTCTTGAGGCTTGAGGCTTGCAGACAGGCTGGGGTATTGAGGCTTTAGGCTTGGACACAGGCTGGGGTCTTGAGGTTTGAGGCTTGGAAACAGGCCTGGGATCTTGAGGCTTGTGGCTTGGAGACAGGCTTAGAGTCTTGAGGCTTGGAGACAGGCTGTGGTCTTTAGGCTTGAGGCTTGCAGACAGGCCTGGGATCTTGAGGCTTGTGGCTTGGAGACAGGCTTAGAGTCTTGAGGCTTGGAGACAGGCTTGAAGTTTGGTGACAGGCTGTGTTCTTGAGGTTTGAGGCTTGGAGACAGGCTGTGTTCTTGCGGCTTGAGGCTTGGAGAGAGACTTGAGGTCTTGAGGCTTGAGACTTCGAGACAGGCTTGTGGTCTTGAGGCTTGAGGCTTGGGGTCTTGAGGTTTGGAGACAGGCCTGAGGCTTGAGGCTTGGAAACAGGCTTTGGGTCTTGAGGCTTCGAGACAGGCTTGTGGCTTGCAGACAGGCTGGGGTCTTGAGCCATGAGGCTTGGAGTCTTGAGGATTGAGGTTTGGGGTCTTGAGGCTTGGAGAGAGGCCTGGGATCTAGAGGTTTGTGGCTTGGAGACAGGCTTGGGGTCTTGATGGTTTGAGACAGGCTGTGGTCTTGAGGCTTGAGACTTGGAGACAGGCTGGAGTCTTGAGGCTTGAGGCTTGGGGTCTTGAGGTTTGGAGACAGGCCTGGGATCTTGAGGCTTGAGGCTTGGAGACAGGCTTGGTATCTTGAGGCTTGAGGCTTGGAGACAGGCTGTGGTGTTGGATACAGGCTTCGGGTCTTGAGGCTTGGAAATAGGCTTGGGATATTGAGGCTTGAGGCTTGGAGACAGGTTTGGGGTCTTGAGGCCTGAGGCTTGGAGGCAGGCTTGGGCTCTTGAGGCTTGAGGCTTGCAGACAGGCTTAGGGTCTTGAGGCTTGAGGCTTCGAGACAGGCTTGGGTTCTTGAGTCTTGAGGCCTGGGGTCTTGAGATTTGGAGACAGTCCTGGGATCTTGAGGCGTGAGGCTTGCAGACAGGCTTGTTGTCTTGACGCTTGAGGCTTGGAGACAGGCTTGGGGTCTTGAGGCTTGAGGGTTGGAGACAGGCTTTGGGTCTTGAGGCTTGAGGGTTGGAGACAGGCTGGGGTCTTGAGGCTTGAGGCTTGGGGTCCTGAGGTTTGGAGACAGGCCTGGGATCTTGAGGCTTGAGGCTTGGAGACAGTCTTGGGGTCTTTAGGCTTGAGGCTTGGAGATAGGCTTTGGGTCTTGAGGCTTGAGGGTTGGAGACAGTCTTGGGTTCTTGAGGCTTGAGGCTTGCAGACACGCTGGGGTCTTGAGACCTGAGGCTTGGAGACAGGCTGGGGTCTTGCGGCTTGAGACTTGGGGTCTTGAGGCTTGGAGACAGGCCTGGGTGCTTGAGTCTTGGAGACAGGCTTGTGTTCTTGACGCTTGAGGCTTGGAGACAGGCTTTTTGTCTTGAGGCTTGAGGCTTGGAGAGAGGCTTGGGGTCTTGAGGCTTGGAGAGAGGCTTGGGGTCTTGAGGCTTGACACTGCGAGACAGGCTTGTGGTCATGAGGCTTGAGGCTTGAGGATTGGAGACAGGCTTGGGGTCTTGAGGCTTGAGGCTTGCAAACAGGCTGGGATCTTGAGACTTGAGGCTTGGAGACAGGCTGGGGTCTTGCGGCTTCAGGCTTGGGGTCTTGAGGCTTGAGACTTGGGGTCTTGTGGCTTGGAGACAGGCCTGAGATCTAGAGGCTTGTGGCTTGGAAACAGGCTTGGGGTCTTGAGGTTTGGAGACAGGCCTGGGATCTTGAGGCTTGAGGCTTGGAGACAGGCTTGGGGTCTTTAGGCTTGCGGCTTGGAGACAGGCTGTGGTGCTGGAGACAGGTGGGTTCTTGAGGCTTGGAAATAGGCCTGGGATATTGCGGCTTGAGGCTTGGAGGCAGGCTTGGGATATTGCGGCTTGAGGCTTGGAGACAGGCTTGGGGTCTTGAGGCCTGAGGGTTGGAGGCAGGCTTGGGCTCTTGAGGCTTGAGGCTTGCAGACAGGCTTCGGGTCTTGAGGCTTGAGGCTTTGAGACAGGTTTGGGGTCTTGAGGCTTGAGGCTTGGGGTCTTGAGATTTGGAGACAGTCCTGGGATCTTGAGGCTTGAGGCTTGGAGACAGGCTTGTGGTCTTGAGGCTTGGAGACAGGCTTGGGTTCTTGAGGCTTGAGGCTTGGAGACAGACTTGGGGACCTGAGGCTTAAAAATAGGCTTGGGATATTGAGGCTTGATTCTTAGAGACAGGCTTGGGGTCTTGAGGCTTGAGGCTTGGGGTCTTGAGGGTTGAGGCTTGGAGACAGGCTTGAAGCTTGGAAACTGGCTGTGTTCTTGAGGCTTGATGCTTGGAGACAGGCTGTGTTCTTGAGGCTTGAGGCTTGGAAACAGGCTTGGTGTCTTGAGGTTTGGAGACAGGCTGTGGTCTTGAGGCTTGAGGCTTGGAGATAGGCTTGGGGTCTTGAGGTTTGGAGATAGGCTTGGGACCATTGAGGCTTGCGGTTTGGAGACAGGCTTGTAGTCGTCAGGCTTGAGGTTTGGAGACAGTCTTGTGGTCTTGAGGCTTGAGGCTTGCAGACAGGCTGGGGTATTGAGGCTTTAGGCTTGGACACAGGCTGGGGTCTTGAGGTTTGAGGCTTGGAAACAGGCCTGGGATCTTGAGGCTTGTGGCTTGGAGACAGGCTTAGAGTCTTGAGGCTTGGAGACAGGCTGTGGTCTTTAGGCTTGAGGCTTGCAGACAGGCCTGGGATCTTGAGGCTTGTGGCTTGGAGACAGGCTTAGAGTCTTGAGGCTTGGAGACAGGCTTGAAGTTTGGTGACAGGCTGTGTTCTTGAGGTTTGAGGCTTGGAGACAGGCTGTGTTCTTGCGGCTTGAGGCTTGGAGAGAGACTTGAGGTCTTGAGGCTTGAGACTTCGAGACAGGCTTGTGGTCTTGAGGCTTGAGGCTTGGGGTCTTGAGGTTTGGAGACAGGCCTGAGGCTTGAGGCTTGGAAACAGGCTTTGGGTCTTGAGGCTTCGAGACAGGCTTGTGGCTTGCAGACAGGCTGGGGTCTTGAGCCGTGAGGCTTGGAGTCTTGAGGATTGAGGTTTGGGGTCTTGAGGCTTGGAGAGAGGCCTGGGATCTAGAGGTTTGTGGCTTGGAGACAGGCTTGGGGTCTTGATGGTTTGAGACAGGCTGTGGTCTTGAGGCTTGAGACTTGGAGACAGGCTGGAGTCTTGAGGCTTGAGGCTTGGGGTCTTGAGGTTTGGAGACAGGCCTGGGATCTTGAGGCTTGAGGCTTGGAGACAGGCTTGGTATCTTGAGGCTTGAGGCTTGGAGACAGGCTGTGGTGTTGGATACAGGCTTCGGGTCTTGAGGCTTGGAGACAGGCTGTGGTCTTTAGGCTTGAGGCTTGCAGACAGGCCTGGGATCTTGAGGCTTGTGGCTTGGAGACAGGCTTAGAGTCTTGAGGCTTGGAGACAGGCTTGAAGTTTGGTGACAGGCTGTGTTCTTGAGGTTTGAGGCTTGGAGACAGGCTGTGTTCTTGCGGCTTGAGGCTTGGAGAGAGACTTGAGGTCTTGAGGCTTGAGACTTCGAGACAGGCTTGTGGTCTTGAGGCTTGAGGCTTGGGGTCTTGAGGTTTGGAGACAGGCCTGAGGCTTGAGGCTTGGAAACAGGCTTTGGGTCTTGAGGCTTCGAGACAGGCTTGTGGCTTGCAGACAGGCTGGGGTCTTGAGCCGTGAGGCTTGGAGTCTTGAGGATTGAGGTTTGGGGTCTTGAGGCTTGGAGAGAGGCCTGGGATCTAGAGGTTTGTGGCTTGGAGACAGGCTTGGGGTCTTGATGGTTTGAGACAGGCTGTGGTCTTGAGGCTTGAGACTTGGAGACAGGCTGGAGTCTTGAGGCTTGAGGCTTGGGGTCTTGAGGTTTGGAGACAGGCCTGGGATCTTGAGGCTTGAGGCTTGGAGACAGGCTTGGTATCTTGAGGCTTGAGGCTTGGAGACAGGCTGTGGTGTTGGATACAGGCTTCGGGTCTTGAGGCTTGGAAATAGGCTTGGGATATTGAGGCTTGAGGCTTGGAGACAGGTTTGGGGTCTTGAGGCCTGAGGCTTGGAGGCAGGCTTGGGCTCTTGAGGCTTGAGGCTTGCAGACAGGCTTAGGGTCTTGAGGCTTGAGGCTTCGAGACAGGCTTGGGTTCTTGAGTCTTGAGGCCTGGGGTCTTGAGATTTGGAGACAGTCCTGGGATCTTGAGGCGTGAGGCTTGCAGACAGGCTTGTTGTCTTGACGCTTGAGGCTTGGAGACAGGCTTGGGGTCTTGAGGCTTGAGGGTTGGAGACAGGCTTTGGGTCTTGAGGCTTGAGGGTTGGAGACAGGCTGGGGTCTTGAGGCTTGAGGCTTGGGGTCCTGAGGTTTGGAGACAGGCCTGGGATCTTGAGGCTTGAGGCTTGGAGACAGTCTTGGGGTCTTTAGGCTTGAGGCTTGGAGATAGGCTTTGGGTCTTGAGGCTTGAGGGTTGGAGACAGTCTTGGGTTCTTGAGGCTTGAGGCTTGCAGACACGCTGGGGTCTTGAGACCTGAGGCTTGGAGACAGGCTGGGGTCTTGCGGCTTGAGACTTGGGGTCTTGAGGCTTGGAGACAGGCCTGGGTGCTTGAGTCTTGGAGACAGGCTTGTGTTCTTGACGCTTGAGGCTTGGAGACAGGCTTTTTGTCTTGAGGCTTGAGGCTTGGAGAGAGGCTTGGGGTCTTGAGGCTTGGAGAGAGGCTTGGGGTCTTGAGGCTTGACACTGCGAGACAGGCTTGTGGTCATGAGGCTTGAGGCTTGAGGATTGGAGACAGGCTTGGGGTCTTGAGGCTTGAGGCTTGCAAACAGGCTGGGATCTTGAGACTTGAGGCTTGGAGACAGGCTGGGGTCTTGTGGCTTCAGGCTTGGGGTCTTGAGGCTTGAGGCTTGGGGTCTTGATGCTTGAGGCTTGGCGTCTTGAGGCTTGGAGACAGGCCTGAGATCTAGAGGCTTGTGGCTTGGAAACAGGCTTGGGGCCTTGAGGGCTGGAGACAGGCTGTGGTCTTGAGGCTTGAGGCTTGGAGACAGGCTTTGGGTCTTGAGGCTTGAGGGTTGGAGACAGGCTGGGGTCTTGAGGCTTGAGGCTTGGGGTCCTGAGGTTTGGAGACAGGCCTGGGATCTTGAGGTTTGAGGCTTGGAGACAGTCTTGGGGTCTTTAGGCTTGAGGCTTGGAGATAGGCTTGTTGTCTTGAGGCCTGAGGCTTGGAGAGAGGCTTGGGGTCTTGAGGCTTGAGACTGCGAGACAGGATTGTGGTCTTGAGGCTTGAGGCTTGGAGACAGGCTTTGGGTCTTGAGGCTTGAGGGTTGGAGACAGTCTTGGGGTCTTGAGGCTTGAGGCTTGCAGACACGCTGGGGTCTTGAGACCTGAGGCTTGGAGACAGGCTGGGGTCTTGCGGCTTGAGACTTGGGGTCTTGACGCTTGGAGACAGGCCTGGGTGCTTGAGGCTTGGAGACAGGCTTGTGTTCTTGACGCTTGAGGCTTGGAGACAGGCTTTTTGTCTTGAGGCTTGAGGCTTGGAGTGAGGCTTGGGGTCTTGAGGCTTGACACTGCGAGACAGGCTTGTGGTCATGAGGCTTGAGGCTTGAGGATTGGAGACAGGCTTGGGGTCTTGAGGCTTGAGGGTTGCAAACAGGCTGGGGTCTTGAGACTTGAGGTTTGGAGACAGGCTGGGGTCTTGTGGCTTCAGGCTTGGGGTCTTGAGGCTTGAGGCTTGGGGTCTTGATGCTTGAGGCTTGGCGTCTTGAGGCTTGGAGACAGGCCTGAGATCTAGAGGCTTGTGGCTTGGAAACAGGCTTGGGGCCTTGAGGGCTGGAGACAGGCTGTGGTTTTGAGGCTTGAGGGTTGGAGACAGGCTTTGGGTCTTGAGGCTTGAGGGTTGGAGACAGGCTGGGGTCTTGAGGCTTGAGGCTTGGGGTCCTGAGGTTTGGAGACAGGCCTGGGATCTTGAGGTTTGAGGCTTGGAGACAGTCTTGGGGTCTTTAGGCTTGAGGCTTGGAGATAGGCTTGTTGTCTTGAGGCCTGAGGCTTGGAGAGAGGCTTGGGGTCTTGAGGCTTGAGACTGCGAGACAGGATTGTGGTCTTGAGGCTTGAGGCTTGGAGACAGGCTTTGGGTCTTGAGGCTTGAGGGTTGGAGACAGTCTTGGGGTCTTGAGGCTTGAGGCTTGCAGACACGCTGGGGTCTTGAGACCTGAGGCTTGGAGACAGGCTGGGGTCTTGCGGCTTGAGACTTGGGGTCTTGACGCTTGGAGACAGGCCTGGGTGCTTGAGGCTTGGAGACAGGCTTGTGTTCTTGACGCTTGAGGCTTGGAGACAGGCTTTTTGTCTTGAGGCTTGAGGCTTGGAGTGAGGCTTGGGGTCTTGAGGCTTGACACTGCGAGACAGGCTTGTGGTCATGAGGCTTGAGGCTTGAGGATTGGAGACAGGCTTGGGGTCTTGAGGCTTGAGGGTTGCAAACAGGCTGGGGTCTTGAGACTTGAGGTTTGGAGACAGGCTGGGGTCTTGTGGCTTCAGGCTTGGGGTCTTGAGGCTTGAGGCTTGGGGTCTTGATGCTTGAGGCTTGGCGTCTTGAGGCTTGGAGACAGGCCTGAGATCTAGAGGCTTGTGGCTTGGAAACAGGCTTGGGGCCTTGAGGGCTGGAGACAGGCTGTGGTTTTGAGGCTTGAGGGTTGGAGACAGGCTTTGGGTCTTGAGGCTTGAGGGTTGGAGACAGGCTGGGGTCTTGAGGCTTGAGGCTTGGGGTCCTGAGGTTTGGAGACAGGCCTGGGATCTTGAGGTTTGAGGCTTGGAGACAGTCTTGGGGTCTTTAGGCTTGAGGCTTGGAGATAGGCTTGTTGTCTTGAGGCCTGAGGCTTGGAGAGAGGCTTGGGGTCTTGAGGCTTGAGACTGCGAGACAGGATTGTGGTCTTGAGGCTTGAGGCTTGGAGACAGGCTTTGGGTCTTGAGGCTTGAGGGTTGGAGACAGTCTTGGGGTCTTGAGGCTTGAGGCTTGCAGACACGCTGGGGTCTTGAGACCTGAGGCTTGGAGACAGGCTGGGGTCTTGCGGCTTGAGACTTGGGGTCTTGACGCTTGGAGACAGGCCTGGGTGCTTGAGGCTTGGAGACAGGCTTGTGTTCTTGACGCTTGAGGCTTGGAGACAGGCTTTTTGTCTTGAGGCTTGAGGCTTGGAGTGAGGCTTGGGGTCTTGAGGCTTGACACTGCGAGACAGGCTTGTGGTCATGAGGCTTGAGGCTTGAGGATTGGAGACAGGCTTGGGGTCTTGAGGCTTGAGGGTTGCAAACAGGCTGGGGTCTTGAGACTTGAGGTTTGGAGACAGGCTGGGGTCTTGTGGCTTCAGGCTTGGGGTCTTGAGGCTTGAGGCTTGGGGTCTTGATGCTTGAGGCTTGGCGTCTTGAGGCTTGGAGACAGGCCTGAGATCTAGAGGCTTGTGGCTTGGAAACAGGCTTGGGGCCTTGAGGGCTGGAGACAGGCTGTGGTTTTGAGGCTTGAGGGTTGGAGACAGGCTTTGGGTCTTGAGGCTTGAGGGTTGGAGACAGGCTGGGGTCTTGAGGCTTGAGGCTTGGGGTCCTGAGGTTTGGAGACAGGCCTGGGATCTTGAGGTTTGAGGCTTGGAGACAGTCTTGGGGTCTTTAGGCTTGAGGCTTGGAGATAGGCTTGTTGTCTTGAGGCCTGAGGCTTGGAGAGAGGCTTGGGGTCTTGAGGCTTGAGACTGCGAGACAGGATTGTGGTCTTGAGGCTTGAGGCTTGGAGACAGGCTTTGGGTCTTGAGGCTTGAGGGTTGGAGACAGTCTTGGGGTCTTGAGGCTTGAGGCTTGCAGACACGCTGGGGTCTTGAGACCTGAGGCTTGGAGACAGGCTGGGGTCTTGCGGCTTGAGACTTGGGGTCTTGACGCTTGGAGACAGGCCTGGGTGCTTGAGGCTTGGAGACAGGCTTGTGTTCTTGACGCTTGAGGCTTGGAGACAGGCTTTTTGTCTTGAGGCTTGAGGCTAGGAGAGAGGCTTGGGGTCTTGAGGCTTGTCACTGCGAGACAGGCTTGTGGTCATGAGGCTTGAGGATTGGAGACAGGCTTGGGGTCTGGAGGCTTGAGGCTTGCAAACAGGCTGGGGTCTTGAGACTTGAGGCTTGGAGACAGGCTGGGGTCTTGCGGCTTCAGGCTCGGGGTCTTGAGGCTTGAGGCTTGGGGTCTTGAGGCTTGGAGACAGGCCTGAGATCTAGAGGCTTGTGGCTTGGAAACAGGCTTGGGGTCTTGAGGGTTGGAGACAGGTTGTGGTCTTGAGGCTTGAGGCTTGGAGACAGGCTTGGGGTCTTGAGGCTTGAGGCTTGGAGACAGGCTGTGGTGCTGGAGACAGGTGGGGTCTTGAGATTTGGAGACAGTCCTGGGATCTTGAGGCGTGAGGCTTAGAGACAGGCTTGGGGTCTTGAGGCCTGAGGCTTGGAGACAGGCTTGTTGTCTTGACGCTTGAGGCTTGGAGACAGGCTTGGGGTCTTCAGGCTTGAGACTGCGAGACAGGCTTGTGGTCTTGAGGCTTGAGGCTTGGAGACAGACTTGGGGACCTGAGGCTTAAAAATAGGCTTGGGATATTGAGGCTTGATTCATAGAGACAGGCTTGGGGTCTTGAGGCTTGAGGCTTGGGGTCTTGAGGGTTGAGGCTTGGAGACAGGCTTGAAGCTTGGAAACTGGCTGTGTTCTTGAGGCTTGATGCTTGGACACAGGCTGTGTTCTTGAGGCTTGAGGCTTGGAAACAGGCTTGGTGTCTTGAGGTTTGGAGACAGGCTGTGGTCTTGAGGCTTGAGGCTTGTAGATAGGCTTGGGGTCTTGAGGCTTGAGGCTTGGAGAGAGGCTTGGGGTCTTGAGGCTTGCAGACAGGCTGTGTTCTTGAGGCTTGAGGCTTGGAAACAGGCTTGGGGTCTTGAGGCTTGAGGCTTGGAGACAGGCTTGTGGTCTTGAGGCTTGAGACTTCGAGACAGGCTTGTGGTCTTGAGGTTTGGAGACAGGCCTGAGGGCTTGAGGCTTGGAAACAGGCTTGGGGTCTTGAGGCTTGGAGACATGCTGTGGTCTGAGGGTTGAGGCTTGGAAACAGTCTTGGAGTGATGAAGCTTGAGGCTTGCAGACAGGCTGGGGGCTTGAGGCTTGCGGCTTGGAGACAGACTTGGGGACTTGAGGCTTAAAAATAGGCTTGGGATATTGAGGCTTGAGGCTTGGAGACAGGCTTGGGGTCGTCAGGCTTGAGGGTTGGAGACAGTCTTGTGGTCTTTAGGCTTGAGGCTTGCAGACAGGCCTGGGATCTTGAGGCTTGTGGCTTGGAGACAGGCTTAGAGTCTTGAGGCTTGGAGACAGGCTTGAAGTTTGGTGACAGGCTGTGTTCTTGAGGTTTGAGGCTTGGAGACAGGCTGTGTTCTTGCGGCTTGAGGCTTGGAGAGAGACTTGAGGTCTTGAGGCTTGAGACTTCGAGACAGGCTTGTGGTCTTGAGGCTTGGGGTCTTGAGGTTTGGAGACAGGCCTGAGGCTTGAGGCTTGGAAACAGGCTTGGGGTCTTGAGGCTTCGAGACAGGCTTGTGGCTTGCAGACAGGCTGGGGTCTTGAGCCGTGAGGCTTGGAGTCTTGAGGATTGAGGTTTGGGGTCTTGAGGCTTGGAGAGAGGCCTGGGATCTAGAGGTTTGTGGCTTGGAGACAGGCTTGGGGTCTTGATGGTTTGAGACAGGCTGTGGTCTTGAGGCTTGAGACTTGGAGACAGGCTGGAGTCTTGAGGCTTGAGGCTTGGAGACAGGCTTGGTATCTTGAGGCTTGAGGCTTGGAGACAGGCTGTGGTGTTGGATACAGGCTTCGGGTCTTGAGGCTTGGAAATAGGCTTGGGATATTGAGACTTGAGGCTTGGAGACAGGTTTGGGGTCTTGAGGCCTGAGGCTTGGAGACAGGCTTGGGCTCTTGAGGCTTGAGGCTTGCAGACAGGCTTAGGGTCTTGAGGCTTGAGGCTTCGAGACAGGCTTGGGTTCTTGAGTCTTGAGGCCTGGGGTCTTGAGATTTGGAGACAGTCCTGGGATCTTGAGGCGTGAGGCTTGCAGACAGGCTTGTTGTCTTGACGCTTGAGGCTTGGAGACAGGCTTGGGGTCTTGAGGCTTGAGGGTTGGAGACAGGCTTTGGGTCTTGAGGCTTGAGTGTTGGAGACAGGCTGGGGTCTTGAGGCTTGAGGCTTGGGGTCCTGAGGTTTGGAGACAGGCCTGGGATCTTGAGGCTTGAGGCTTGGAGACAGTCTTGGGGTCTTTAGGCTTGAGGCTTGGAGATAGGCTTTGGGTGTTGAGGCTTGAGGGTTGGAGACAGTCTTGGGTTCTTGAGGCTTGAGGCTTGCAGACATGCTGGGGTCTTGAGACCTGAGGCTTGGAGACAGGCTGGGGTCTTGCGGCTTGAGACTTGGGGTCTTGAGGCTTGGAGACAGGCCTGGGTGCTTGAGTCTTGGAGACAGGCTTGTGTTCTTGACGCTTGAGGCTTGGAGACAGGCTTTTTGTCTTGAGGCTTGAGGCTTGGAGAGAGGCTTGGGGTCTTGAGGCTTGGAGAGAGGCTTGGGGTCTTGAGGCTTGACACTGCGAGACAGGCTTGTGGTCATGAGGCTTGAGGCTTGAGGATTGGAGACAGGCTTGGGGTCTTGAGGCTTGAGGCTTGCAAACAGGCTGGGATCTTGAGACTTGAGGCTTGGAGACAGGCTGGGGTCTTGTGGCTTCAGGCTTGGGGTCTTGAGGCTTGAGGCTTGGGGTCTTGATGCTTGAGGCTTGGCGTCTTGAGGCTTGGAGACAGGCCTGAGATCTAGAGGCTTGTGGCTTGGAAACAGGCTTGGGGCCTTGAGGGCTGGAGACAGGCTGTGGTCTTGAGGCTTGAGGCTTGGAGACAGGCTTTGGGTCTTGAGGCTTGAGGGTTGGAGACAGGCTGGGGTCTTGAGGCTTGAGGCTTGGGGTCCTGAGGTTTGGAGACAGGCCTGGGATCTTGAGGTTTGAGGCTTGGAGACACTCTTGGGGTCTTTAGGCTTGAGGCTTGGAGATAGGCTTGTTGTCTTGAGGCCTGAGGCTTGGAGAGAGGCTTGGGGTCTTGAGGCTTGAGACTGCGAGACAGGATTGTGGTCTTGAGGCTTGAGGCTTGGAGACAGGCTTTGGGTCTTGAGGCTTGAGGGTTGGAGACAGTCTTGGGGTCTTGAGGCTTGAGGCTTGCAGACACGCTGGGGTCTTGAGACCTGAGGCTTGGAGACAGGCTGGGGTCTTGCGGCTTGAGACTTGGGGTCTTGACGCTTGGAGACAGGCCTGGGTGCTTGAGGCTTGGAGACAGGCTTGTGTTCTTGACGCTTGAGGCTTGGAGACAGGCTTTTTGTCTTGAGGCTTGAGGCTAGGAGAGAGGCTTGGGGTCTTGAGGCTTGTCACTGCGAGACAGGCTTGTGGTCATGAGGCTTGAGGCTTGAGGATTGGAGACAGGCTTGGGGTCTGGAGGCTTGAGGCTTGCAAACAGGCTGGGGTCTTGAGACTTGAGGCTTGGAGACAGGCTGGGGTCTTGCGGCTTCAGGCTCGGGGTCTTGAGGCTTGAGGCTTGGGGTCTTGAGGCTTGGAGACAGGCCTGAGATCTAGAGGCTTGTGGCTTGGAAACAGGCTTGGGGTCTTGAGGGTTGGAGACAGGTTGTGGTCTTGAGGCTTGAGGGTTGGAGACAGGCTTGGGGTCTTGAGGCTTGAGGCTTGGAGACAGGCTGTGGTGCTGGAGACAGGTGGGGTCTTGAGATTTGGAGACAGTCCTGGGATCTTGAGGCGTGAGGCTTAGAGACAGGCTTGGGGTCTTGAGGCCTGAGGCTTGGAGACAGGCTTGTTGTCTTGACGCTTGAGGCTTGGAGACAGGCTTGGGGTCTTCAGGCTTGAGACTGCGAGACAGGCTTGTGGTCTTGAGGCTTGAGGCTTGGAGACAGACTTGGGGACCTGAGGCTTAAAAATAGGCTTGGGATATTGAGGCTTGATTCATAGAGACAGGCTTGGGGTCTTGAGGCTTGAGGCTTGGGGTCTTGAGGGTTGAGGCTTGGAGACAGGCTTGAAGCTTGGAAACTGGCTGTGTTCTTGAGGCTTGATGCTTGGACACAGGCTGTGTTCTTGAGGCTTGAGGCTTGGAAACAGGCTTGGTGTCTTGAGGTTTGGAGACAGACTGTGGTCTTGAGGCTTGAGGCTTGTAGATAGGCTTGGGGTCTTGAGGCTTGAGGCTTGGAGAGAGGCTTGGGGTCTTGAGGCTTGCAGACAGGCTGTGTTCTTGAGGCTTGAGGCTTGGAAACAGGCTTGGGGTCTTGAGGCTTGAGGCTTGGAGACAGGCTTGTGGTCTTGAGGCTTGAGACTTCGAGACAGGCTTGTGGTCTTGAGGTTTGGAGACAGGCCTGAGGGCTTGAGGCTTGGAAACAGGCTTGGGGTCTTGAGGCTTGGAGACATGCTGTGGTCTGAGGGTTGAGGCTTGGAAACAGTCTTGGAGTGATGAAGCTTGAGGCTTGCAGACAGGCTGGGGGCTTGAGGCTTGCGGCTTGGAGACAGACTTGGGGACTTGAGGCTTAAAAATAGGCTTGGGATATTGAGGCTTGAGGCTTGGAGACAGGCTTGGGGTCGTCAGGCTTGAGGGTTGGAGACAGTCTTGTGGTCTTTAGGCTTGAGGCTTGCAGACAGGCCTGGGATCTTGAGGCTTGTGGCTTGGAGACAGGCTTAGAGTCTTGAGGCTTGGAGACAGGCTTGAAGTTTGGTGACAGGCTGTGTTCTTGAGGCTTGAGGCTTGGAGACAGGCTGTGTTCTTGAGGCTTGAAGCTTGGAGACAGGCTGTGTTCTTGCGGCTTGAGGCTTGGAGACTGGCTTGGGGTCTTGAGGCTTGGAGACAGGCTGTGGTCTTGAGGCCTGAGGCTTGGAGCTAGGCTTGGGGTCTTGAGGTTTGGAGATAGGCTTGGGACATTGAGGCTTGAGGCTTGGAGACAGGGTTGGGGTCTTGAGGCTTGCAGACAGGCTGGGGTCTTCAGGCTTGAGGCTTGGAGACAGGCTTAGAGTCTTGAGGCTTGGAGACAGGCTTGAAGTTTGGTGACAGGCTGTGTTCTTGAGGTTTGAGGCTTGGAGACAGGCTGTGTTCTTGCGGCTTGAGGCTTGGAGAGAGACTTGAGGTCTTGAGGCTTGAGACTTCGAGACAGGCTTGTGGTCTTGAGGCTTGAGGCTTGGGGTCTTGAGGTTTGGAGACAGGCCTGAGGCTTGAGGCTTGGAAACAGGCTTTGGGTCTTGAGGCTTCGAGACAGGCTTGTGGCTTGCAGACAGGCTGGGGTCTTGAGCCGTGAGGCTTGGAGTCTTGAGGCTTGAGGTTTGGGGTCTTGAGGCTTGGAGAGAGGCCTGGGATCTAGAGGTTTGTGGCTTGGAGACAGGCTTGGGGTCTTGATGGTTTGAGACAGGCTGTGGTCTTGAGGCTTGAGACTTGGAGACAGGCTGGAGTCTTGAGGCTTGAGGCTTGGGGTCTTGAGGTTTGGAGACAGGCCTGGGATCTTGAGGCTTGAGGCTTGGAGACAGGCTTGGTATCTTGAGGCTTGAGGCTTGGAGACAGGCTGTGGTGTTGGATACAGGCTTCGGGTCTTGAGGCTTGGAAATAGGCTTGGGATATTGAGGCTTGAGGCTTGGAGACAGGTTTGGGGTCTTGAGGCCTGAGGCTTGGAGACAGGCTTGGGCTCTTGAGGCTTGAGGCTTGCAGACAGGCTTAGGGTCTTGAGGCTTGAGGCTTCGAGACAGGCTTGGGTTCTTGAGTCTTGAGGCCTGGGGTCTTGAGATTTGGAGACAGTCCTGGGATCTTGAGGCGTGAGGCTTGCAGACAGGCTTGTTGTCTTGACGCTTGAGGCTTGGAGACAGGCTTGGGGTCTTGAGGCTTGAGGGTTGGAGACAGGCTTTGGGTCTTGAGGCTTGAGGGTTGGAGACAGGCTGGGGTCTTGAGGCTTGAGGCTTGGGGTCCTGAGGTTTGGAGACAGGCCTGGGATCTTGAGGCTTGAGGCTTGGAGACAGTCTTGGGGTCTTTAGGCTTGAGGCTTGGAGATAGGCTTTGGGTCTTGAGGCTTGAGGGTTGGAGACAGTCTTGGGGTCTTGAGGCTTGAGGCTTGCAGACACGCTGGGGTCTTGAGACCTGAGGCTTGGAGACAGGCTGGGGTCTTGCGGCTTGAGACTTGGGGTCTTGAGGCTTGGAGACAGGCCTGGGTGCTTGAGTCTTGGAGACAGGCTTGTGTTCTTGACGCTTGAGGCTTGGAGACAGGCTTTTTGTCTTGAGGCTTGAGGCTTGGAGAGAGGCTTGGGGTCTTGAGGCTTGGAGAGAGGCTTGGGGTCTTGAGGCTTGACACTGCGAGACAGGCTTGTGGTCATGAGGCTTGAGGCTTGAGGATTGGAGACAGGCTTGGGGTCTTGAGGCTTGAGGCTTGCAAACAGGCTGGGATCTTGAGACTTGAGGCTTGGAGACAGGCTGGGGTCTTGTGGCTTCAGGCTTGGGGTCTTGAGGCTTGAGGCTTGGGGTCTTGATGCTTGAGGCTTGGCGTCTTGAGGCTTGGAGACAGGCCTGAGATCTAGAGGCTTGTGGCTTGGAAACAGGCTTGGGGCCTTGAGGCTGGAGACAGGCTGTGGTCTTGAGGCTTGAGGGTTGGAGACAGGCTTTGGGTCTTGAGGCTTGAGGGTTGGAGACAGGCTGGGGTCTTGAGGCTTGAGGCTTGGGGTCCTGAGGTTTGGAGACAGGCCTGGGATCTTGAGGTTTGAGGCTTGGAGACAGTCTTGGGGTCTTTAGGCTTGAGGCTTGGAGATAGGCTTGTTGTCTTGAGGCCTGAGGCTTGGAGAGAGGCTTGGGGTCTTGAGGCTTGAGACTGCGAGACAGGATTGTGGTCTTGAGGCTTGAGGCTTGGAGACAGGCTTTGGGTCTTGAGGCTTGAGGGTTGGAGACTGTCTTGGGGTCTTGAGGCTTGAGGCTTACAGACACGCTGGAGTCTTGAGACCTGAGGCTTGGAGACAGGCTGGGGTCTTGCGGCTTGAGACTTGGGGTCTTGACGCTTGGAGACAGGCTTGGGTGCTTGAGGCTTGGAGACAGGCTTGTGTTCTTGACGCTTGAGGCTTGGAGACAGGCTTTTTTGTCTTGAGCTTGAGGCTTGGAGAGAGGCTTGGGGTCTTGAGGCTTGACACTGCGAGACAGGCTTGTGGTCATGAGGCTTGAGGCTTGAGGATTGGAGACAGGCTTGGGGTCTTGAGGCTTGAGGCTTGCAAACAGGCTGGGATCTTGAGACTTGAGGCTTGGAGACAGGCTGGGGTCTTGTGGCTTCAGGCTTGGGGTCTTGAGGCTTGAGGCTTGGGGTCTTGATGCTTGAGGCTTGGCGTCTTGAGGCTTGGAGACAGGCCTGAGATCTAGAGGCTTGTGGCTTGGAAACAGGCTTGGGGCCTTGAGGGCTGGAGACAGGCTGTGGTCTTGAGGCTTGAGGCTTGGAGACAGGCTTTGGGTCTTGAGGCTTGAGGGTTGGAGACAGGCTGGGGTCTTGAGGCTTGAGGCTTGGGGTACTGAGGTTTGGAGACAGGCCTGGGATCTTGAGGTTTGAGGCTTGGAGACAGTCTTGGGGTCTTTAGGCTTGAGGCTTGGAGATAGGCTTGTTGTCTTGAGGCCTGAGGCTTGGAGAGAGGCCTTGGGGTCTTGAGGCTTGAGACTGCGAGACAGGATTGTGGTCTTGAGGCTTGAGGCTTGGAGACAGGCTTTGGGTCTTGAGGCTTGAGGGTTGGAGACAGTCTTGGGGTCTTGAGGCTTGAGGCTTGCAGACACGCTGGGGTCTTGAGACCTGAGGCTTGGAGACAGGCTGGGGTCTTGCGGCTTGAGACTTGGGGTCTTGACGCTTGGAGACAGGCCTGGGTGCTTGAGGCTTGGAGACAGGCTTGTGTTCTTGACGCTTGAGGCTTGGAGACAGGCTTTTTGTCTTGAGGCTTGAGGCTAGGAGAGAGGCTTGGGGTCTTGAGGCTTGTCACTGCGAGACAGCTTGTGGTCATGAGGCTTGAGGCTTGAGGATTGGAGACAGGCTTGGGGTCTGGAGGCTTGAGGCTTGCAAACAGGCTGGGGTCTTGAGACTTGAGGCTTGGAGACAGGCTGGGGTCTTGCGGCTTCAGGCTTGGGGTCTTGAGGCTTGAGGCTTGGGGTCTTGAGGCTTGGAGACAGGCCTGAGATCTAGAGGCTTGTGGCTTGGAAACAGGCTTGGGGTCTTGAGGCTTGAGGCTTGGAGACAGGCTGTGGTGCTGGAGACAGGTGGGGTCTTGAGATTTGGAGACAGTCCTGGGATCTTGAGGCGTGAGGCTTAGAGACAGGCTTGGGGTCTTGAGGCCTGAGGCTTGGAGACAGGCTTGTTGTCTTGACGCTTGAGGCTTGGAGACAGGCTTGTGGTCTTCAGGCTTGAGACTGCGAGACAGGCTTGTGGTCTTGAGGCTTGAGGCTTGGAGACAGACTTGGGGACCTGAGGCTTAAAAATAGGCTTGGGATATTGAGGCTTGATTCATAGAGACAGGCTTGGGGTCTTGAGGCTTGAGGCTTGGGGTCTTGAGGGTTGAGGCTTGGAGACAGGCTTGAAGCTTGGAAACTGGCTGTGTTCTTGAGGCTTGATGCTTGGACACAGGCTGTGTTCTTGAGGCTTGAGGCTTGGAAACAGGCTTGGTGTCTTGAGGTTTGGAGACAGGCTGTGGTCTTGAGGCTTGAGGCTTGTAGATAGGCTTGGGGTCTTGAGGCTTGAGGCTTGGAGAGAGGCTTGGGGTCTTGAGGCTTGCAGACAGGCTGTGTTCTTGAGGCTTGAGGCTTGGAAACAGGCTTGGGGTCTTGAGGCTTGGAGACATGCTGTGGTCTGAGGGTTGAGGCTTGGAAACAGTCTTGGAGTGATGAAGCTTGAGGCTTGCAGACAGGCTGGGGGCTTGAGGCTTGCGGCTTGGAGACAGACTTGGGGACTTGAGGCTTAAAAATAGGCTTGGGATATTGAGGCTTGAGGCTTGGAGACAGGCCTGGGATCTTGAGGCTTGTGGCTTGGAGACAGGCTTAGAGTCTTGAGGCTTGGAGACAGGCTTGAAGTTTGGTGACAGGCTGTGTTCTTGAGGTTTGAGGCTTGGAGACAGGCTGTGTTCTTGCGGCTTGAGGCTTGGAGAGAGACTTGAGGTCTTGAGGCTTGAGACTTCGAGACAGGCTTGTGGTCTTGAGGCTTGAGGCTTGGGGTCTTAAGGTTTGGAGACAGGCCTGAGGCTTGAGGCTTGGAAACAGACTTGGGGTCTTGAGGCTTCGAGACAGGCTTGTGGCTTGCAGACAGGCTGGGGTCTTGAGCCGTGAGGCTTGGAGTCTTGAGGATTGAGGTTTGGGGTCTTGAGGCTTGGAGAGAGGCCTGGGATCTAGAGGTTTTTGGCTTGGAGACAGGCTTGGGGTCTTGAGGGTTTGAGACAGGCTGTGGTCTTGAGGCTTGAGACTTGGAGACAGGCTGGAGACTTGAGGCTTGAGGCTTGGGGTCTTGAGGTTTGGAGACATGCCTGGGATCTTGAGGCTTGGAGACAGGCTTGGTGTCTTGAGGCTTGAGGCTTGGAGACATGCTGTGTTGTTGGATACAGGCTTCGGGTCTTGAGGCTTGGAAATAGGCTTGGGATATTGAGGCTTGAGGCTTGGAGATAGGCTTGGGGTCTTGAGGCCTGAGGCTTGGAGACAGGCTTGGGCTCTTGAGGCTTGAGGCTTGCAGACAGGCTTAGGGTCTTGAGGCTTGAGGCTTTGAGACAGGCTTGGGGTCTTGAGTCTTGAGGCCTGGGATCTTGAGATTTGGAGACAGTCCTGGGATCTTGAGGCGTGAGGCTTAGAGACAGGCTTGGGGTCTTGAGGCTTGAGGCTTAGAGACAGGCTTGTGTTCTTGATGCTTGAGGCTTGGAGACAGGCTTGTTGTCTTGACGCTTGAGGTTTGGAGACAGGCTTGGGGTCTTGAGGCTTGAGACTGCGAGACAGCCTTGTGGTCTTGAGGCTTGAGGCTTGGAGACAGGCTTTGGGTCTTGAGGCTTGAGGGTTGGAGACAGGCTTGGGGTCTTGAGGCTTGAAGCTTGCAGACAGGCTGGGGTCTTGGGACTTGAGGCTTGGAGACAGGCTGGGGTCTTGCGGCTTGAGGCTTGGGGTCTTGAAGTTGGAGACAGGCCTGAGATCTAGAGGCTTGTGGCTTGGAAACAGGCTTGAGGTCTTGAGGATTGGAGACAGGCTGTGGTCTTGAGGCTTGAGGCTTGGAGACAGGCTTGGGGTTTTGAGGCTTGAGGTTTGGAGACAGGCCTGGGATCTTCAGTCTTGCAGACAGGCCTGGGGTCTTGAGGCTTGGAGAAATGCTGTGTTCTTGAGGCTTGAGGCTTGGAGACAGGCTGTGTTCTTGTGGCTTGAGGCTTGGAGACACGCTGTGTTCTTGAGGCTTGAGGCTTGGAGACAGGATTGAGGTCTTGAGGCTTCGAGACAGGCTTGGATTCTTGAGGCTTGAGGCTTGGAGACAGGCTGTGGTCTTGAGGCTGTAGGCTTGGGGTCTTGAGGCTTGGAGACATGCTTGGGATCAATGCTTGATGCTTGGAGACAGTCTGTGGTCTTGAGGGTTGAGGCTTGGAGACAGGCTTGGGGTCTTGAGGCTTCGAGACAGGCTTGGGGTCTTGAGGCTTGGAGGCAGGCTGTGGTTTTGAGGCTTGAGGCTTGGAGACAGGCTTGAAGCTTGGATACAGGCTGTGTTCTTGAGGCTTGAGGCTTGGAGACAGGCTGTGTTTTTGAGGCTTGAGGCTTGTAGACAGGCTGTGTTCTTGAGGCTTGAGGCTTGGAGACAGGCTTGGGATATTGAGGCTTGAGGCTTGGAGATAGGCTTGGGGTCTTGAGGCCTGAGGCTTGGAGACAGGCTTGTGGTCTTGAGGCTTGAGGCTTGGAGACAGGCTTGGGGTCTCGAGGCTTGAGACTTCGAGACAGGGTTGGGGTCTTGAGACTTGAGGGTTGGGGTCTCGAGGTTTGGAGACAGGCTTGGGTTCTTGAGACTTGAGGCTTGGAGACAGGCTTGGGGTCTTGACGCTTGGAGACAGGCTTGGGATATTTAGGCTTGAGGCTTGGAGACAGGCTTGCGGTCTTGAGGCTTGAGGCTTGGAAACAGTCTGGGGTCTTCAGGCTTGAAGCATGGAGACAGGCTGGGGTCTTGAGGCTTGAGGCTTGGAGACAGTCTGGGGTCTTCAGCCTTGAGGCTTGGAGACAGGCTGGGGTCTTGAGGCTTTGAGCCAGGCCTGGGATCTTGTGGCTTGAGGCTTGGGGGCAGACTTGGAGTCTTGAGGTTTGGAGACAAGCTTGTGATATTGAGGCTTGAGGCTTGGAGACAGGCTTGGGGTCTTGAGGCTTGAGACATTCTGGGGTCTTTAGGTTTGAGGCTTGCAGACAGGCTGGGGTCATGAGGCTTGAGGGTTGGGATCTTGAGTCGTTGAGACAGGCCTGGGATCTTGAGGCTTGAGGCTTGGGGGCGGAGTCTTGAGGCTTGGAGACAGGCTTGGGATATTGAAGCTTGAGGCTTCGAGACAGGCTTGGGGTCTTGAGGCTTGAGGCTTGCAGACAGGCTGGGGTCTTGAGGCTTGACATTTGGAGACAGGCTGGGGTCTTGAGGGTTGAGGCTTGGAGACATGCTTGGGGTCTTGAGGCTTCGAGACAGGCTTGGGGTCTTGAGGCTTGGAGACAGGCTGTGGTTTTGAGGCTTGAGGCTTGGAGACAGGCTTGAAGCTTGGATACAGGCTGTGTTCTTGAGGCTTGAGGCTTGGAGACAGGCTGTGTTTTTGAGGCTTGAGGCTTGTAGACAGGCTGTGTTCTTGAGGCTTGAGGCTTGGAGACAGGCTTGGGATATTGAGGCTTGAGGCTTGGAGATAGGCTTGGGGTCTTGAGGCCTGAGGCTTGGAGACAGGCTTGTGGTCTTGAGGCTTGAGGCTTGGAGACAGGCTTGGGGTCTCGAGGCTTGAGACTTCGAGACAGGGTTGGGGTCTTGAGACTTGAGGGTTGGGGTCTCGAGGTTTGGAGACAGGCTTGGGTTCTTGAGACTTGAGGCTTGGAGACAGGCTTGGGGTCTTGACGCTTGGAGACAGGCTTGGGATATTTAGGCTTGAGGCTTGGAGACAGGCTTGCGGTCTTGAGGCTTGAGGCTTGGAAACAGTCTGGGGTCTTCAGGCTTGAAGCATGGAGACAGGCTGGGGTCTTGAGGCTTGAGGCTTGGAGACAGTCTGGGGTCTTCAGCCTTGAGGCTTGGAGACAGGCTGGGGTCTTGAGGCTTTGAGCCAGGCCTGGGATCTTGTGGCTTGAGGCTTGGGGGCAGACTTGGAGTCTTGAGGTTTGGAGACAAGCTTGTGATATTGAGGCTTGAGGCTTGGAGACAGGCTTGGGGTCTTGAGGCTTGAGACATTCTGGGGTCTTTAGGTTTGAGGCTTGCAGACAGGCTGGGGTCATGAGGCTTGAGGGTTGGGATCTTGAGTCGTTGAGACAGGCCTGGGATCTTGAGGCTTGAGGCTTGGGGGCGGAGTCTTGAGGCTTGGAGACAGGCTTGGGATATTGAAGCTTGAGGCTTCGAGACAGGCTTGGGGTCTTGAGGCTTGAGGCTTGCAGACAGGCTGGGGTCTTGAGGCTTGACATTTGGAGACAGGCTGGGGTCTTGAGGCTTGAGGCTTGGAGTTTTGAGGCTTGAGGTTTCGGGTCTTGAGGCTTGGAGAGAGGCCTGGGATCTAGAGGTTTTTGGCTTGGAGACAGGCTTGGGGTCTTGAGGATTTGAGACAGGCTGTGGTCTTGAGGCTTGAGACTTGGAGACAGGCTGGAGTCTTGAGGCTTGAGGCTTGGGGTCTTGAGGTTTGGAGACATGCCTGGGATCTTGAGGCTTGGAGACAGGCTTGGTGTCTTGAGGCTTGAGGCTTGGAGACAGGCTGGGGTCTTGAGGCTTTGAGACAGGCCTGGGATCTTGTGGCTTGAGGCTTGGGGGCAGACTTGGAGTCTTGAGGTTTGGAGACAAGCTTGTGATATTGAGGCTTGAGGCTTGGAGACAGGCTTGGGGTCTTGAGGCTTGAGGTTTGGAGACAGGCTGTGGTCTTGAGGCTTGAGACATTCTGGGGTCTTTAGGTTTGAGGCTTGCAGACAGGCTGGGGTCATGAGGCTTGAGGGTTGGGATCTTGAGTCGTTGAGACAGGCCTGGGATCTTGAGGCTTGAGGCTTGGGGGCGGAGTCTTGAGGCTTGGAGACAGGCTTGGGATATTGAAGCTTGAGGCTTCGAGACAGGCTTGGGGTCTTGAGGCTTGAGGCTTGCAGACAGGCTGGTGTCTTGAGGCTTGACATTTGGAGACAGGCTGGGGTCTTGAGGCTTGAGGCTTGGAGTTTTGAGGCTTGAGGTTTCGGGTCTTGAGGCTTGGAGAGAGGCCTGGGATCTAGAGGTTTTTGGCTTGGAGACAAGCTTGGGGTCTTGAGGGTTTGAGACAGGCTGTGGTCTTGAGGCTTGAGACTTGGAGACAGGCTGGAGACTTGAGGCTTGAGGCTTGGGGTCTTGAGGTTTGGAGACATGCCTGGGACTTTGAGGCTTGGAGACAGGCTTGGTGTCTTGAGGCTTGAGGCTTGGAGACATGCTGTGGTGTTGGAGACAGGCTTCGGGTCTTGAGGCTTGGAAATAGGCTTGGGATATTGAGGCTTGAGGCTTGGAGACAGGCTTGGGGTCTTGAGGCCTGAGGCTTGGAGACAGGCTTGGGCTCTTGATGCTTGAGGCTTACAGACATGCTTAGGGTCTTGAGGCTTGAGGCTTCGAGACAGGTTTGGGTCTTGAGTCTTGAGGCCTGGGGTCTTGAGATTTGGAGACAGTCCTGGGATCTTGAGGCGTGAGGCTTAGAGACAGGCTTGGGGTCTTGAGGCTTGGAGACAGGCTTGGGTTCCTGAGGCTTGAGGCTTGGAGACAGGCTTGTGTTCTTGACGCTTGAGGCTTGGAGACAGGCTTGGGGTCTTGAGGCTTGAGGCTTGGAGACAGGCTTTAGGTCTTGAGGTTGAGAGTTGGAGACAGGCTTGAATTCTTGAGGCTTGAGGCTTGCAGACAGGCTGAGGTCTTGAGACTTGAGGCTTGGAGACAGGCTGGGGTCTTGCGGCTTGAGGCTTGGGCTCTTGAGGCTTGGGGTCTTGAGGCTTGGAGACAGGCCTGAGATCTAGAGGCTTGTGGCTTCGAAACAAGCTTGGGGTCTTGAGGGTTGGAGACAGGCTGTGGTCTTGAGGCTTGGAGACAGGCTGGGGTCTTGAGGCTTGAGGCTTGGGGTCTTGAGGTTTGGAGACAGGCCTGGGATCTTGAGGCTTGAGGCTTGGAGACAGGCTTGGGGTCTTGAGGCTTGGAGACAGGCTGTTGTGCTTGGAAATAGGCCGGGGATATTAGGGCTTGAAGCTTGGTGACAGACTTGGGGTCTTGAGGCCTGAGGCTTGGGGACAGGCTTGGGCTCTTGAGGCTTGAGACTTGGAGACAGGCTGGAGTCTTGAGGCTTGCGGCTTGGGGTCTTGAGGTTTGGAGACAGGCCTGGGATCTTGAGGCTTGGAGACAGGCTTGGGGTCTTGAGGCTTGGAGACAGGCTGTTGTGCTTGGAAATAGGCTTGGGATATTAGGGCTTGAAGCTTGGAGACAGGCTTGGGGTCTTGAGGCCTGAGGCTTGGAGACAGACTTGGGCTCTTGAGGCTTGAGACTTGGAGACAGGCTTGGGTTCTTGAGGCTTGAGGCTTCGAGACTGGCTTGGGGACTTGAGGCTTAAAAATAGGCTTGGGATATTGAGGCTTGAGGCCTGGCGACAGTGTTGGGGTCTTGAGGCTTGAGACTTGGAGGCAGTCTTGCGGTGATGAAGCTTGAGGCTAGCAGACTGGCTGGGGTCTTGAGGCTTGAGGCTTGAAGACAGACTTGGGGACTTGAGGCTTAAAAATAGGCTTGGAATATTGAGGCTTGAGGCCTGGAGAGAGGCTGGGGTATTGAGTCTTGTGGCTTGCAGACTGGCTGGGCTATTGAGGCTTTAGGCTTGGAGACAGGCTGGGGTCTTGAGGTTTGAGGGTTGGAGACAGGCCTGGGATCTTGAGGCTTTTGGCTTGTAGACAGGCTTAGAGTCTTGAGGCTTGGAGTCAGGCTGTGCGCTTGAGGGTTGAGGCTTGGAGACAGGCTGTGTTCTTGAGGCTTGAGGCTTGGAGACAGGCTGAGTTCTTGCGGCTTGAGGCTTGGAGACAGGCTTGGGGACTTGAGGCTTGGAGACAGGCTGTGGTCTTGAGGCCTGAGGCTTGGAGCTAGGCTTGGGGTCTTGAGGTTTGGAGATAGGCTTGGGACCATTGAGGCTTGCGGTTTGGAGACAGGCTTGTAGTCGTCAGGCTTGAGGTTTGGAGACAGTCTTGTGGTCTTGAGGCTTGCAGACAGGCTGGGGTATTGAGGCTTTAGGCTTGGAGACAGGCTGGGGTCTTGAGGTTTGAGGCTTGGAGACAGGCCTGGGATCTTGAGGCTTGTGGCTTGGAGACAGGCTGTGGTCTTGAGGGTTGAGGCTTGGAGACAGGCTTGAAGCTTGGTGACAGGCTGTGTTCTTGAGGCTTGAGGCTTGGAGACAGACTTGAGGTCTTGAGGCTTGAGACTTCGAGTCAGGCTTGTGGTCTTGAGGCTTGAGGCTTGGAAACAGGCTTGGGGTCTTGAGGCTTCGAGACAGGCTTGGGGTCTTGAGGCTTGTGGCTTGCAGACAGGCTGGGGTCTTGAGGCTTGAGGCTTGGAGTCTTGAGGCTTGAGGTTTGGGGTCTTGAGGCTTGGAGAGAGGCCTGGGATCTAGAGGTTTGTGGCTTGGAGACAGGCTTGGGGTGTTGATGGTTTGAGACGGGCTGTGGTCTTGAGGCTTGAGACTTGGAGACAGGCTGGAGTCTTGAGGCTTGAGGCTTGGGGTCTTGAGGTTTGGAGACAGGCCTGGGATCTTGAGGCTTGAGGCTTAGAGACAGGCTTGGTGTCTTGAGGCTTGAGGCTTGGAGACAGGCTGTGGTGTTGGATACAGGCTTCGGGTCTTGAGGCTTGGAGACAGGCTTGGGCTCTTGAGGCTTGAGGCTTGCAGACAGGCTTAGGGTCTTGAGACTTGAGGCTTCAAGACAGGCTTGGGTTCTTGAGTCTTGACGCCTGCGGTCTTGAGATTTGCAGACAGTCCTGGGATCTTGAGGCTTGAGGCTTGGAGACAGGCTGTGGTGTTGGATACAGGCTTCCGGTCTTGAGGCTTGGAAATAGGCTTGGGATATTGAGGCTTGAGGCTTGGAGACAGGTTTGGGGTCTTGAGGCCTGAGGCTTGTAGACAGGCTTGGGCTCTTGAGGCTTGAGGCTTGCAGACAGGCTTAGGATCTTGAGGCTTGAGGCCTGGGGTCTTGAGATTTGGAGACAGTCCTGGGATCTTGAGGCGTGAGGCTTAGAGACAGGCTTGGGTTCTTCAGGCTTGAGGCTTGGAGACAGGCTTGTTGTCTTGACGCTTGAGGCTTGGAGACAGGCTTGGGGTCTTCAGGCTTGAGACTGTGAGACAGGCTTGTGGTCTTGAGGCTTGAGGGTTGGAGACAGGCTTTGGGTCTTGAGGCTTGAGGGTTGGAGACAGGCTGGGGTCTTGAGGCTTGAGGCTTGGGGTCTTGAGGTTTGGAGACAGGCCTGGGATCTTGAGGCTTGAGGCTTGGAGACAGTCTTGGGGTCTTTAGGCTTGAGACTTGGAGATAGGCTTGTTGTCTTGAGGCTTGAGGCTTGGAGAGAGGCTTGGGATCTTGAGGCTTGAGACTGCGAGACAGGATTGTGGTCTTGAGGCTTGAGGGTTGGAGACAGTCTTGGGGTCTTGAGGCTTGAGGCTTGCAGACAGGCTGGGGTCTTGAGACCTGAGGCTTGGAGACAGGCTGGGGTCTTGCGGCTTGAGGCTTGGGGTCTTGAGGCTTAAGGTTTGGGGTCTTGAGGCTTGGAGACAGGCCTGGGTGCTTGAGGCTTGGAGACAGGCTTGTGTTCTTGACGCTTGAGGCTTGGAGACAGGCTTGTTGTCTTGAGGCTTGAGGCTTGGAGAGAGGCTTGGGGTCTTGAGGCTTGACACTGCGAGACAGGCTTCTGGTCATGAGGCTTGAAGCTTGAGGATTGGAGACAGGCTTGGGGTCTTGAGGCTTGAGGCTTGGAGACAGGCTGGGGTCTTGCGGCTTGAGGCTTGGGGTCTTGAAGCTTGAGGCTTGGGTTCTTGAGGCTTGAGGCTTGGGGTCTTGAGGCTTGGAGACAGGCCTGAGATCTAGAGGCTTGTGGCTTGGAAACAGGCTTGGGGTCTTGAGGGTTGTAGACAGGCAGTGGTCTTGAGGCTTGAGGCTTGGAGACAGGCTGGGGTCTTTGCTTGAGGCTTGGGGTCTTGAGGTTTGGAAATAGGCTTGCGATATTGCGGCTTGAGGCTTGGAGACAGGCTTGGGGTCTTGAGGCCTATGGCTTGGAGACAGGCTTGGGCTCTAGAGGCTTGAGGTTTGCAGACAGGCTTCGGGTCTTGAGGCTTGAGGCTTCGAGAGAGGCTTGGGTTCTTGAGGCTTGAGGCTTGGAGACAGACTTGGGGACCTGAGGCTTAAAAATAGGCTTGGGATATTGAGGTTTGATTCTTAGAGTCAGGCTTGGGGTCTTGAGGCTTGAGGTCTTGAGGGTTGAGGCTTGGAGACAGGCTTGAAGCTTGGAAACCGGCTGTGTTCTTGAGGCTTGATGCTTGGAGACAGGCTGTGTTCTTGAGGCTTGAGGCTTGGAAACAGGCTTGGTGTCTTGAGGTTTGGAGACAGGCTGTGGACTTGAGGCTTGAGGCTTGGAGACAGGATTGGGGTCTTGAGGCTTGAGGCTTGGAGAGAGGCTTGGGGTCTTGAGGCTTGCAGACAGGCTGTGTTCTTGAGGCTTGAGGCTTGGAAACAGGCTTGGGGTCTTGAGGCTTGAGGCTTGGAGACATGCTTGAAGCTTGGAAACCAGCTGTGTTCTTGAGGCTTGATGCTTGGAGACAGGCTGTGTTCTTGAGGCTTGAGGCTTGGAAACAGGCTTGGTGTCTTGAGGCTTGGAGACAGGCTGTGGTCTTGAGGCTTGAGGCTTGGAAACAGGCTTGGGGTTTTCAGGCTTGAGGGTTGGAGACAGACTTGAGGTCTTGAGGCTTGAGACTTCGAGACAGGCTTGTGGTCTTGAGGCTTGGAGACATGCTGTGGTCTGAGGGTTGAGGTTTGGAGACAGGCTTCGGTTCTTGAGGCTTGAGGCTTGGAGACAGGCTTGGGGTCTTGTGGTTTGAGGCTTGGAGACAGGCTTGGGGTCTTGAGGCTTGAGACTTCGAGACAGGTGTACGGGGTCTTTCTTTTGTTACATTTAAAATGGCGATTTTTGTTATGTTAATCTGTGGAATGCGGCTTTGTTGTGTTTTAACGCTGCAGAGAGTTTGCGCTAGCAGTTTATTGTGGTTTAGAGGGTGATAAGAGGGTGCTATTAGCCAATGGGTGGTTATGTATCGTTTTGTTTTCGGATGCCATGCTGTATGATATGACTGTGGACTGAGTTTTGGGGGGGAGTCGGGAGGAGAGACGAGGAGGACGGCGGACGTGCGGAGAGGCTCCGGTCGATCACTTCGGGTGGTCCCGAGCCGTGGGTCGACGGAATTCGGGTGGTCGTCTGACGTCGAACTTGAGCTCCAACGGTAGCGCGCGAAGAACTTGGACTTTGAATAAGTGTTGGCGCCTTTTTTTTCATTACTTTCCTCTCTGTATCACATGTATATTAATGCCCTAGAATTAGTAATATCTATAAAGTGTATGTGTTAAAATTTACTGGGTGTGCTGGCTGATGATTGATGTTTGTGATTGATTCGGGCGACGATTGACCCTGAGGGGACTGCTGAAGCAGGTGCTGGGCGGGATTTCCCCTAGACATACACGAGCCAAAATAAGGGAACGTTACAAGTGGGGGCTACCGTCAGGGATTTGGATTTTTTTTTCGGGAAAGTTGTACTTGTGGTTGCGGTAAGTGGTGTGAAGATGGAGCGAGATAAGATTGTAAGTTGGTGTGAAATGGAGGAGGTACCGGTGAATCATGCGTGTGTGGTAAGCGGGGTCGATTATCGCATTCCGGCAGAGGTACTGGTGCGAGGGTTGAGTTTGATTAAAGGTATCGGGCAGGTAGAACTTGTAGCTAGAAGGGGTGGGAAAGAACTGGAGGCTTGCTGGATGTTGGTGTGGGCGAGTGCCGACGTCATGGCTTTAGAATTACCAGCGACAGTCCATGTCCAGGGGGAGGCGGGGCCGTGGGGTCTCCATACCCTCCCCGAGGACGCAAGTGAGGAGGTGCCGGAGGAGCTAGTTGAGGCCCCCGGCCGGGTGCCCGTAGCAAGAGGTAGAGGTGCGGAGTGGGAAGGTTTGGCCAGGCCTCGCCCCCATGGGCTTGAGGAGACTGCCGAGTTAACGGCTGCCATTATCTCCCTGGCGAGAAGGGTTGAGGTGCACCGCCCGAAGCTGAGAATTTTCTCGGGAGCCAAGCCCACCCCGGAAGGGGAGGATGACTATGAGACCTGGGTTGAAGATACATCCCAATTGTTAGAGGTGTGGCCAGTTTCGGATGAGGAAAAGAGACAGCGATTGGTGGAAAGCTTAAGGGGCGGGGCAGCCCGGGTGGTCCGCGATCTGAGAGCGGCACGCCCCTTGGCTTCCCTATCGGAGTGTTTAGACGCTTTGGAGGAAGTGTTTGGACTGTCAGGGGATCCCTGGCGGCATTTAGCAGAGTTTCAACGGATGGGGCAGAGAAGAGGGGAAAAGCTCTCCGACTATGCTTTCAGGCTGGAAGGAAAGCTTACGGGGTTGCTGCGACGAGGTATAGTGAGGGAGGACGATGTGGCGGAGTTAAGGATGAGCCAGATATGTAGCGGTTCCCGGGAGGATGACAGGGTGGCTTGGAGTGTACGGCAGTCATTTAAGCAGAGCTCCCCTCCATCATTCGGACGGCTGATCCGAGAGGTACGGGCCGAGGAGTGTGCTTTGGGCCGACCAGGGGGCTCGGACCCTCAGGGACGGTTTTCAGCGGTTCAGGAGGTGGTAGCCGGGATGAGACCAGAGAAATCCAAGGGGTCCTCGGGGGCCCGTATCGGGAGGAGAGAGGCGGCGAGTAGTGGGTGCTATAACTGTGGGAGAGAGGGGCATTTCCGCCGGGAATGTGAGTGGCCGGGGGCGTGCTACCACTGTGGGGAAGCTGGCCACTTACGGAAGGATTGTGAGAGACGAAATGCGCCGAGGGGGGAGGGCCCCCAGGCCACCAAGAAGGGAGAGGTGTCGGGAAACTTAAGAGAGGCTCAGTGAGGGAACGGACTGGAGTCTCGGGAGGAACACGTTCCCAGAAAACCCCTATGGAACCCCGGAACAAACAAGCCCAAATTCCTGATGGGCTGGTGGGACCCCGTTCCAGCGTGTCCCTACGGATAGAGGGGATCTTTGCGAAAGCCATCCTTGACACCGGGTCGCAGGTTACCTTACTGTACCGGTCGTTCTACAACCAATATCTGAAGCATTTGGCAGTAACTCCGTTTAACGCATTGGAGATTTGGGGCATAAGTGATGGTGATTACCCGTACGATGGATACTTGTCAGTGAGAGTGGAATTTTCAGAGGGAGATGTGGGAGTATCGGAAGCCTTTGAGACGCTGGTGTTGGTTTGTCCGGATCCGGTGGAGACCGGTGGTGCTGCCCTGTTGGTGGGGACTAACTCCCCTCTGGTGCGACGGCTCTTGGGAGCCTGTAAGAAGAAGGGGGGGGAGAACTTTTTGGAGACCCTCTCGGTACACCCCGTGTTCCGAGGAGTGTACGAAGGAGTGAGTGACCCCCAGGGGCTGGACCCGGAGTGCAAACGAGGGACGGTGTGGTGCACTCAGGCGAGGCCTAAGGTGATACAGCCAGGGGAGGCGGCATTAGTGATGGGAACCCCCAGATTCCCCGGATTGCCGCCGGGAGAGGCCCTGCTAGTAGACGCCCCCGACGACCTGGAAAGGGAGTTCTGGTTCCCGGCTGGGGCGCTGGTGAGACCTGAATTGCAGAGGCCCTCAGCTGTACAGGCACGGCGGATGGGGGTGATGATACGGAACATAACGGAGAGGGAGATCACCTTTAAGCGCGGGATGCCCCTCGCGCACTTGTTCCCGGTGACGGTGATGTCCAGCGCCCCTGTGAAGCCCACTGGAAGAGAACTATTGGGAGACGGGGGGCGGCTGACCGAGGAGGCCTTTAATTTTGAAAACTCCCCTGTACCGCTGGCGTATAAGAGCAGGCTGGTGGAGAAGATGCTGAAGTTAGGGGATGTCTTTTCTCAGGGCGAGTTTGATGTAGGGTTTTCCAAGAGCACTCGGCACACCATTCGGGTAACAAATGACACCCCGTTTAGGGAGAGGTCGCGGCGGTTGGCCCCAGCAGATGTGGAGGATGTGCGGCAGCACTTGCGGCAGTTGAAAGATGCCGGGATTATTGCGGAGGCCCGAAGCCCATATGCGTCCCCCATAGTGGTGGCAAGGAAGAAAAATGGGAAGGTACGCATGTGCGTGGACTATAGGACCCTGAACCGCCGCACTGTTCCCGACCAATATACGGTCCCGAGGGTGGAAGATGCATTGGCCTGTCTAAGTGGTGCACAGTGGTTCAGTGTATTGGATTTGCGGAGTGGGTATTACCAGATTCCGATGAGCGAGACTGATAAGGAGAAGACAGCCTTTATCTGTCCCCTGGGGTTTTTCCAGTTCGAACGAATGCCCCAAGGTATCTCGGGGGCCCCAGCCACCTTTCAGCGGCTCATGGAGCGGACAGTGGGGGACATGAACCTGCTGGAGGTATTGGTGTACCTGGACGACCTGATAGTGTTCGGATCTACGTTGGAGGAACATGAGGAGCGGCTGCTGAAGGTGCTGAGTCGGCTGAAAGAGGAAGGGTTAAAACTTTCCCTGGATAAATGCCAGTTCTGTAAGACGTCAGTCAGTTATGTTGGGCACATAATCTCGCGAAATGGAGTGGCCACCGATCCGGATAAGATAGCCGCAGTCACCACCTGGCCGAGACCTCAGAAGGTGAGCGCCTTACGCTCGTTTTTGGGGTTTTGCGGATATTACCGGCGATTCGTGAAAGGATATGCGAAAATGAGTCATCCATTGAACCAGCTGTTGTGTGGCTATCCACCTATGGGGGGGAGGAGGAGGAAGGGAGACCGAGGGTCGGAGGTAGGAGGATACTTGAACCCGGGGGAGCCTTTTGGAGTGAGGTGGGATGCTCAATGTGAGGAGGCGTTCCAATCTCTAAAAAGGGCGCTGACACAGGCCCCAGTGTTGGCTTTTGCTGATCCCCGGAAGCCGTATGTTCTACACACTGATGCCAGTCACGAGGGTCTTGGGGCTGTTCTGTACCAGGAACAGGGAAACGGATTGAGGCCAGTGGCGTTTGTCAGTCGGAGCTTGTCGCCATCTGAGAGAAACTATCCCACTCACAAGCTGGAGTTCTTGGCATTGAAATGGGCGGTGGTAGACAAGTTGAGTGACTACCTATACGGGGCCCAGTTTGAAGTGAGAACTGATAACAACCCCCTCACTTATATCCTGACTTCGGCGAAGCTGGACGCTACTGGGCACCGGTGGGTAGCAGCCTTGTCTGCCTATGAGTTCAGCCTGAAGTACCGCCCGGGGAGTCGGAACATCGATGCAGATGCCCTGTCTCGTCGGGCGCACGACGAGTCGGGCACGGCCGAGGAGTGGAAGAGTGTCCCTGCCCAGGGAGTAAAGGCCATGTGTCAAGTTGGGAGCGACGGGGAAGTAGGAGCACAGATGGGAACGGATCGGGCAGTAGATCAACTGGGGGCTGACGGTGACGCGCTGCCCACTGGTTACTGTAATGTGACTGCTCTGAGGAACCGGCAGCTGCCGGAGTTGAGTCACCAGGAAGTACAGGCGGCTCAGCGTGATGACCCAAGCCTTGGCACTATCTGGTACGCGGTTAGCCAGGGTGATATGGGGCAGGTGGAGAAGGCGAAACATGCCTCCGTTCCTCTACTACTGAAGGAGTGGCCCCGGTTGAAGCTGAAGAACCACGTCCTGTACCGAGTCACTTCGCCTCCGGACCACCCCCGGCGCTGGCAGCTGGTCATGCCCGAGAAGTATCGAAAGGCTGTGCTTCAGGCTCTACATGATGATTCCGGGCACTTAGGGGTAGAGAAGACCTATGGATTAGTCAAGGACCGGTTTTACTGGCCCCGGATGAGGGGGGAGGTGGAAGAATACTGTAAGACCTGTAGCCGTTGCGTCAGGAGGAAGACCTTGCCTGCGCAGGCGGCTCCGTTATCCCACTTGCAGAGTGCAGGACCCATGGACCTGGTGTGTATGGATTTCCTGTGTATTGAGCCGGACACCAGCAATACCGCGAATGTTTTGGTCCTCACGGATCACTACACTAGATATGCGCAGGCTTTTCCTACTAAGGATCAGAAAGCGACTACAGTGGCGAAGGTGTTATGGGAGAAGTACTTTGTTCATTATGGCCTTCCCCGGCGGATCCACAGTGATCAGGGACGGGACTTCGAGAGCAGGCTTATCCATGAATTGCTGGATATGCTTGGGGTTGAAAAGTCCAGAACCACCCCCTATCACCCTCAGGGTGATCCTCAGCCCGAGAGGTTTAACCGGACCCTGCTGGACATGCTCGGCACCTTGGAGATTGGACGGAAGAGTAAGTGGAGTCAGCACATCGCCCATTTGGTTCATTGTTACAATTGTACTCGCAATGATGCTACGGGGTACTCGCCCTACTATCTGATGTTCGGACGGGAAGCGAGGTTGCCCATTGATCTGTGTTTTGGGACTGAAGCGGGGGAAATACCTTCGAAGCCATGTCTGAAGTACGTGTCCGATATGAGGAGAGAGTTGAAAAGGGCGTACGAGTTGGCTGAGGCGGCAGCCACCAAGCAGAACCAGCGGAATAAAAGGAGGTATGATCAGAAGGTAAAGTTCGTCCAGCTATTGCCGGGAGACCGAGTCCTCATCCGGAATTTAGGACTACAGGGTAAGCACAAGTTGGCGGACCGTTGGGCAGCCACCCCATATGTGGTGGAGAGTCAGATGCCGAATCTCCCGGTTTACCGGGTGAGACCTGAGGGCGGGCAGGGGCCTGTCAAGGTACTCCATCGGAACCACCTGTTGCCTCTGGGTCGAGAGGTGAAGATGGACCTAGAGTCCGAATGGGAGTTTACTCCTAGTACGAGGACTCTGCGAGGGCGCGGGGCGCGGGAAGAGGCCGCTGCGAAGAAAACGGGGCCGGTCCCCACCTCGAGAAGGGATACGTCATCGGAAGATGATGATTCGGACGTGTGGTACCTGCTTCCGTTCGCTGATTCCCCGGTGCGGGGAGAAGAGACTCTTGGCCCTTCCATCACTGAGTCAGGGGGACCGAGGGAGGGTGTTGCAGAGCCGCCTGTATTACAGCCAGCATTGGGGGAGGAGAGGGTGGAGGCAGAACCCGAGCCAGAGGGCTCACCGGGGCAGAGGGATCCCGGTGAAGGGGAAGGTCCGACAGATCGGCTCGAGGGGTCACCTGGGGTGTCTGAACAGGGAGAGTCCACAGAGGAAGTCCTGAGGCCTCAGAGGAGTAGGCATCCCCCGGAAAGACTCACTTATATAGCGCCGGGAGAGCAGGGTGTAATCTCTACTGCCCTGCAAAGTTATGTCACTGCTTTATGCACCTGGGTTGGGTTTTGTGTTTTACAAGGAGTACTAGTGAATTCTGTTAACGTCATGAGGGCATGACTTTTTTTAGGTGGGGGGAGAGTGTACGGGGTCTTTCTTTTGTTA